>NC_091979.1:266453320-266720362 GCF_044704955.1 Pristiophorus japonicus
GTCTGTGTTTCTGACAGCGAGGGGTGGGGGGGGGGTAAGGAAAGGAGAAGGGGGTGGGGGGGGTAAGGAAAGGAGAAGGGAGTGGTGGGGGAGGCTGAACAGGCCGGGTCCAAGACTTCGGGCAGGGCCCATCCCCAGCAACAGATTTACAGGTAGGTTGGGTCGGGGGCTGGGGGGAGCAGGGCGGTCGGGTTGGGGGGGGGGTGAGAGGGAGTTGGGTTCTGGTCGCGGGGGGGGGGTGGAAGAGAGAGGGAGGTCAGGTGGGGGGGGAGAGCGCGGGTCCGGTCCGGTCTGGTTGGGGTGGGGGGGGGGGGGGGGTGAAAGGCAGCCTTATTCACGCAGCCCCAATGAGGCCATTCGGCCAGGGCTAGGGGCTGCGTGCTTCGGACCCCCCCCACACAGTTTTGGGCGCCTGGAGTTACTGCACATGCGCGCCCACTGTAGCGTGCATGTGCAGAGGTCCCGGCACTGTTTTCAGCGCAGGGACCGAGCTCCGCCCCCCACAGCTCGTGCTGCGCCGCGCCCGACTCCAGAGGACCAGCAGGGAGCCGGAGAATCTAAGTTTTTTTTAGGCGCACTTTCTGGCGCAAAAAAACGGCGTCCAGATCGGGGCTGCGCCGTTCTAGCCGAGGCCTGAAACTTGGGGCCCTAGGTTTGTATGTCACTGAATGAGAGAATTTTAAGTCCCCAGAGTCGGGGTTGGGAGGTTTAAATTGTTAAAGTGGGAAACCCCGATGTGCCCACTTCCGGTTTAACCGGGGTGGGTTGGGCAAGCGACCTGCCTTCAAGAGGTGTGTCAGTAATTATGATATTTAAAGGAGGCTGCGTGCCTCAGAATTGAGCAGCCGCAATCCGATCAATCTTCCGCCCTGCAATCCCTGCCCCCTCCACTCCCAGGCTGCGGCCTTAAACATCAGGCTTTCCCATCCGCCAGCCAGCATGTCAGTCTGGCTGGCTGTCTTGTGGGAAATGGACCTTACTTGAACAAAAATATTCAAATGCGCTTCTGCCGGTAAATTCGGCAGAATCTCTGCCTTTCCCGTATTTCCAGGTTACTCCCGCTCCCTCCCCGTAAATATCTGATCTGCTGTCTGCCGTTAGAAATTTGTGTTTTTGAAAGAAATGAGGCTGGTCGCGATCTTTGACTGTAAACAAATCACTCGGCAGCAGCGAGAAGAGTTTTAATTAACTGTCAAATGGAAGAGAGAGATTTATGTGACAGTAAAGCTGTTGTATGACAACAATACTTGTGGTTTCCATGACTTGCAAGTTTTGATGCCTTTGATGTACAGGGGTTGCAGTCTGCCCACATTCCCCTTCACTCAATCTTTGCAACTATCAATTTGTCAACTTCAGTCACTGGCTCTCCATGCTAACCAACAGGACTGCTGATTAGCAGGATCCTCACTTGGTGATTCAATCGAAGTCCAAGAACATAAACTGTGCTCGTTTTCCGAATTGATTTTTGTGATTCAGATTTCTGCTCAAACTCATTTTTATAATCTCATGTAAAACCTTCCCTGAACCAGCACAATCCCCCATGTATTTGAGTGGTAACCTGGTGCTGTTTTATTATGGCTGACAATGGGTTCATCACAAGCATTTGTAATAAGTGCCAAGTCCACCACCTGTGAGTAACCGATTTTTAATTAACTGATTTTTATTATTTAAAAGCTTTTAAAAGGCGCCCTTGTGCCAAAAAGCAGCTTAATTTTAAGCGCCTCTTCGAAGGCTGGCAAACAGGCACAATTAGCGGAAGCACGTCATGTTGCTCAATTCGGTCTGGGGGTGTGGCCTGTTTTGTGGACGGGGCCGGCTTCCAGCACAATGTCTTTTAAACCAGCGCAAAAGATTTTAAAAATTCAATTTGTGTTGGATGGTGTAATGTATGCACTGGTGAGGATGCTCACAGGTTTGTAGAGCTATTGCATTGAGTGGCTTAGCCAGTCACATGATGTTCACAAGACTGAATAAAACCCCAGTCAGTTGGGTCTCTGTCATCAATGATGAGGCATGCAGTTGTGAGCCTAGTGGATGAACTGATGTGTAGTGTGATTGTTGAGCCTTTGTTAATAAACCAACTAGTTCTTAAAGCATTGTGTTGCTATGAATTCTTGAGTAAAGAGCCCATGAATCAACATTACAGACAGAACTTGTGCTTAAAATTCCTCTACCCATTGCGCTGTTTTGACTGATTTTTGGGTGAATTGCGCTGGAAAAACCAGCGGAAACTCTATCCCAAAGTGCTTAAACCTGCATTACCCTCATGCAAGTGCAGCCATGCTAAGAAATTGTAATGTATTCGTGCAAACATCAAGCATTGGCTTCATAAAATATACATGTGAATGGAAACTCTTGCGCATACATGTTTTGATTATATTTGCACCTGTGAAACACACATCCATGAGCAGTAGTTGGGCCAAAAAAACATGCTGCATGGCTGTTTTTTGGACTGTGCAAGGCCAACACCTGAGGGTACTCAGTGGTTCGGTTTAGTTTCCCGCTAACTCCTCGTTTGTTTATTGTGGGGCTGATGATGTGCACTGGGCTTTGCCTGAGCCTGTGGGACTGAAGGCTAACCTCTTCTCTTCTCCGAATGGTAGGTCAGCTAATTTAAATATTTTGACGCTGCTTTCAGTTCTGGGAGAACACCGAGATGGCAGATGGTCTGGTGTTGGTGCCTGCTGTCCGTTTGCTGGCTGCCCCTTGAGATAAAACCGTGGCTTCCACAAATAATGTCTGATGCTTTGGTGTTTGAGATTATGGGGTAGAAGGTCCTGAAATGACAAGTTGCCCTCAGTAATTGAATTGACCGAGTAATACAGACAATCCGGTTTGTTGAAAGCCTCCCTTGGAGCAAGTGCTAGTTGGGCATTTCAAGTGGATTATAATTTACACAGATTGGGAATTTATGGGGTGTCATTCTCTGAAACTTCCCATCGCCCCCCCCCCCCCCTTCACAGTTGGGATTTTCCGTGGCTCTGTCCTCACTACTACTCTGTTCCTTCTGTTCAACAACTCCTCCATTTGCCAAACCCGATCTATTATGATTGATTTTGCTCATTCTCCTTTCAGATTGTTTGTCCTTGATACCAGTAGCCTCCGTCAGATTTGTTTATATAGATTCACTTTTTTGTAGCAGTTGTCTTTTTTAACTTTAAGATGGGCAAAGACCCACCGTGTAGAACACCGGAGAAGAGGAAGTAGTGAAGCAGAGCTTGCGTTGTAAAAAGCTCGATTGGTGGGAGGGGAGGGGGGTGGGGTGGAAGGAAGGGGAAGGTAAGACGTTTCACACTCGAGGTGCTGGGACAGACTGAGTTAGAGGAGTAGACTATACGATCGGGAGGGTATTGAAGGCCACAGGTATAATAAGTGTACCCACTTCTTAGTTTTAGTAATTTTGAAATTAGGGATGTAGAGTATCCACATCTTTTGCAAATGAATGTTCAACAGCGTTTTATGGTTATCTTCAACTTGTCTTCATTTATATGCACACCATATTTAATGTTCATTTGTACTGAATCCCCATCTTTATATACAGTGCATTTCCCAGTACCAGTGTTCATTTGTAAATATTCCATATTTTCTGGGCATAATTCCCCCTTGCCTCAATGGGAAAGAATGTAAAACAGACGTCCGATTCACTATCGCCTGTCCTGCACTACTGCCAAAAACTCATTTAAACCTGTGTGCATTAGGACGACCAATGTAATATAACTGCTAGCCTTAGATTTGTCACAAGCAGTGTCATTGGTGCTATGCTGCTAATAGTTCAGTTACCATACTCGCTGAAAGCTGACTTCACTGTTATGCTTGCTGGTTCTTGCGCTTTGTTTTTCCTCTATGAATATCTGGCCTGGTTAATAGTCACGCTGCGGAACTTCTGCAGTGTTGGCAGCGGTTTCCATCTGGTGTTGCCAATGGGCTCGTTGGCGTGCTTGCATTTCGAATGGAGAGTGACATTGTAGTAACCCAGAAGCCCATCAATTGGTTAACTGCCTATGCTGAAGGCATTCTGATATGTATACACGACCCCACAATAAGGCAAATTTGCTTCTGACTTCATTGTCGTGTGCCCATTGCTCAAGACAATTTAATGTGGCAGTCCTTTTCATTGTGACTTCAACCATCGATGCTGACGTGCAGGGGCCTCATATAATCTGCATTCTGGATGAGCAGAGCATTTTCTTCAGTTGAATATTGTGAAGACCGAAGCCATTGTTTTTGGTCCCTGCCACAAACTCCGTTCCTGAGCCACTGACTCTATCCCTCTACCCAACTTCTGTCTGAGGCTGAACCAGACTGTTTGCAACCTTGGTGTCGCATTTGACCCTGAAATGAGCTTTCAACCACATCCGCAGCATAACTAAGACCGTCTATTTCCACCTCTGTAACATCGCCCGTCTCTGCCCTTGCCCCAGCTCATTCACTGCTGAAACGCTCATCCATGCCTTTGTTACCTCCTAGACTTGACTGTTCCAAAGCACTCCTGGCTGGCTTCCCACATTCTACCCTACATAAACTAGAGGTGATCCAAAACTCGGCTGCCCATGTCCTAACTCATACCAGGTCCTGCTCACCCATCACCCCTGTGCTCGCTGACTTACATTGGTTTCTGGTTAAGCAAGGCCTCTTTCAAAATTCTCATATTTTCAAATCCCTCCATGGCCTCACCCTCCCTATCCCATCTCCTCCAGCCCCAACCGCGCCCCCCCACAACCCCACCCCCGAGATGCCTGCGCTCTAATTCTGCCGTCTTGCTCACCCATTGGTGGCCATGCCTTCCGTTGCCTAGGCCCCAAGCTCTGGAACTCCCTGCCTAAGCCTCTCTGCCTCGTTACCTCAAAGGTTACAACAAAGGTTATGCCTTCAAATGTGCCCAACACATCCTTCAAGATGCTCCTTAAAACCTACCTCCTTTGACCAAGCTTTTGATCACTTGCGCTAATTTCTACTTGTGGCTCAGTATCTCATTGTTTTATCTCAATTCTCCTTTGAAGCGCCTGGGGATGTTGCACACCGTTAAAGGCGCTATATAAATACAAATTGTTCTATTTTCAGCATGGGATTCTGCTGAGTGCTCAAGATTTCTGAATTTACTCTTGCATCTCATGGCAGACAATGAAACATTAGTTGTATTACTTTCCATAATGGACTTTGTGCTCGTCAAGATGAGGGATGTCCCTGCTGGGGAACATATTTCTCATTTCAGCATCCAGCACTTCCAGATCCGATCTAGCACAAGTTAACTTTCAAATAAAGCTTTCATTATTCTGCTCTAACCCGCCCTAAAAACTATGTTGATTCTGCCAATGTGACATTTTGTTTTTTTAGCACCAGTCATAGAATCACACAGCACAGGAGGAGGTCATCTGGTCCATTGTTCCAAGTCAGCTCTTTGAAAGAGCTGTCCAATTAGTCCCATAGCCCTGCACATTTTTCCTTTTCAAGTATATATCCGGGTTCCTTTGAAAGTTCCCACTGAATTTGCTTCCACCAACCTTTGGGAATGCAATACCCGAGTCATCAAAATTTGCTGCGTAAAAAATATTCTCCATCTCCCATCTACTTACAATTATCTGAAATCTGGTTACTGACCCCTATGCCTGTTTCTCCTTGTTACTCTTATCAAAACCTCACAATTTTGAACCTCTATTAAATCTTCCCACAATGTTCCCTGCTCTCAGGAGAACGATCCCAACCTCTCCAGTCTCTCCATATAACTGAAGTCCCTCATCTCTGGTATCCTACTGGTCAATCTCCACTGCATCCCCTCTAAAGGCCTTGACATCCTTCCGAAAGTGTGTGCCCAGAATTGGACACATGCTCCAGTGATTTGTAAAGGATTACCTTAGCTTTCTGAGCCGTCATGCTTGTGGCCTGGGAGTGGGGCTGCTCAGTTTGTGATACTTGATGCTGCATTCTGAGCAGTTGAGTCCTGGTAACATTATTTTTGACCTTTAACCCGCTGAGTTTAACTCTTCCTTTTAGTTTGCGATGATGCTTCTACATTGAATCTGTCAGCCTGTTGAAGATTCAGATTTTTGTGCACTTACTGTTTGGAGACCTGATTGTTTTGAAAAGCTGATTTTTGTGGTGCAAGAGGAGTTCTGATGAAAGTAGCATGTGGATTTGATGCAGCAAGAGAATTATAGCTTTTAAAGGAAGTGCCTGAGAGTCGATGTTTCCCACTGGGGAATATACCCCACCAGCAACAAGGCTAATGTCTGTCTATATGTACATTTTATGACAGTTCCCAGAAACCATAAATACTTTTCCTTTTTCTCTTTTTTAAAAAATTTCTCCAATAAATTCCAGGATTGCACCTGAGCTTAAGAAATTCTGTTTCGCGAATGGGCTGGGGCATAGTTGTAAATAACATTGGTGTTTATCCCTTCAAAATCTTTCAGCAAGCCATCATGGACAGTTGTAGCATGTTATTTGAGACCACAGCACAAACGAGATGATGTTCAGTGTGACAATGCTTTATAATTGTTTGGCAAATCAGATTAGTCAAAGTTAATGACACTTGCATGTTGTATGACCTCTGAGCTATCTAGAACAATCATTCACGCATAAGGAGCTTGAGGTAATCGGCTAATCCTGTGTTCGAATACAATTGGTATTTCCATCGCAATAAATGAAAAGGTCTTCGAACATTTTGAAGGCTAGTTGTGATCAGATTTACTTAATTGTCACAACTACATGCACAATAACCCCATTTTCTGGCTTTCCCATGTATCCATTGAAGTGAACCTTTTTGGAGCCAAGAGTAGTTTGGTTTATTCTTCAGTGGAAATGTGGAAACCCACACACTTCAAATAAAGCAAAATGAAACTTTTAAGTTGGCATGAATTGAATATTCTCGAGCTTTGCTCTGAAGCATAGCTTAAAAAGCTCATTAGTTTAATGTAAATAATAAGAACATAGGAAATAGGAGTAGGCCATACGGCCCCTCGAGCCTGTAAGATCATGGTTCATCTTCTACCGCAACTCCACTTTCCTGCACTATCCACATATCCCTTAATATCCACAAATCTATTGATCTGTCTTGAATATACTCAAAGACTGAGCCTCCACGGCCCCCTGGGGTAGAAAATTCCAAAGGTTCACCAGCCTCTGAGTGAAGAAATTTCTCCTTGTCTCAGTCCTAAATGGCCAACTCCTCATTCTGAGTCTGTGACCCCTGGTTCCAGACTCCCCAGCCAGAGGAAACATCCTCCCTGCATCTACCCTGTCAAGCCCTGTAAGAATAAATTTCTGGTAAACCTGCAGCAAATGTTTGTTGCTTTTATGCTGAGATACTCTTTTTCCTCCCAAGACGATCACAAAAAAAGAGGCAATTTTTCTTTTTGAAAACACTTAATTTAACAGATGACAACTAGCATTAATATATTGACAGTTTAAAAAGCTATCTTCCACATGCCTGGCGAGGGCAAGACTGGTGTTTATCCAGGCAGTGTGCCATTAATAGCAGCAATTTTAGCCAAAAGCCAGCCACTATATTTTTCTGTATCAATCAGTAAAATTAAATTTTGAGATGACAGTTTACCAATTGCAGCATGCTGTCTGTCATTGCCCAATTTTACAGTCCTAGCCAAACAACACCGAATATGGTCCGAATTTGCTTTGTGTATTCGACAGAATAGAAAAATACCTTGGAACACACCTCTGCATAATATCGTTGGGTTGAAGTAAAATTGGCTCAAATTTCTCTCTTGTTTATGACTGTCCTGTAAACTGCATATGCAGCTTTCTATTTTTTTTTTAAAGTATTTTTTCATGGGTGTCTCTGAACTGTGAATTTTATTTAAAGGAATGAAAAGTAAAACTATTTTATCTCCTGAAACTTGGGAAAAGCAGTGTTTGATCATATTTGGAGAGTGAGCTCCAAGGTTGTAACCTGGTACCTTGGCGAAAAAGGGTTAAATTAGGACAGGTTGCATAGACTAGGCTTGTATTCCCTTGAGTATGGACGATTAAGGGATTATCTAATTGAGGTGTTTAAGATGATTAAAGGAATTAATCGGGTAGATGGAAAGAAATTATTTCCTGTGGTGAGGGAGTCCAGAACCAGGGGATATAACCTTAAAATTAGAGCTAGGACACTCGGGGGTGATGTCGGGAAGCACTTCTTCATACACAGGGTAGTGGCAATCTGGAACTCCCTTGTCCCAAGGGATGAATGGCCGACTCTTGTTCGTACGTTCCTAGCCCCCCTGAAGTCTCCTCCGCTGCCCATGCACCCCGCTTCCCATTTAGATTAGTGCAGGTGCTGGTCCCGAAGCAGATTAATGAAGAACATTCTGCCTCTGTTTATTTTTGTTCCATGATTGAGGCAGCTTTGGAAAATGAATCTCGGGCTTCAGGTCCTGGGTTGGATATCTTTTTCCATTTTGTAATCCGATACCATGTTCTTACCACTCGCCCGTTGCCTCACCCAGTCCAATTTGACTTGGCAAAAGGTGACGAGCTGCCGTCGGGATTTTCCATCCATCGCAGTTAGCCCTGGTGCAGTCACTTGTTCCTATATCTGACCTCCTGAGCAATGGGCCGAAGTGACCTTTCCATTATTGACTGATCTTGGCTTGCCTTTCAGACTTTGCATGGCGGCTCCTTCTCATCCGCCAGAAAGCCGTGGTTGGAAAGCTTCCGGGGGAACATGAAGTGTACAAAATAACCAAGATAGCAGTGATCCCACTCTCTGAAGCGGAGCCTCAGGATCTGGAACTGGAGGTAAAAAAAAAAAATTGAGCTTCTCTTCAGCAGGACTTGAATTTGTTTAATATACAGTTCTTCCGCCTGGATATTCTAAACAGCAAAATATTTCATTTCTTACATCTTAAATACACCTGGCGACCTGTTTTTTTTTAACAAAACATAGTTCCCATCAAATTTTACACTTTGGAAACTGTTCCCAAAACCTGGTGGATGTCCACCGCTGCTGTATATAGTCCATGTCTCTGAGCCAAATAGGAGGGCGGGTATTACGACAGCCCTGTAGTCCATGAGCTTGGTGCCAGTTCTACATGTACGCTGACGATTCTCCGCTCCACCTCACCACTACCTCTCTCAACCCCTCCACATCTGATTTGTCAGACTGCTTGTCTGAAATCCAGTGCTGGGTGAGCAGACATTTCCTTCAACAAAATATTGGGACGACCTAAGCCATTGCCTTCGCGTCCCGCCACAAACTCCGTTCCCTCGCCACCCACTCCATCCCCCTCTCTGGCACTGTCTGAGGCTGAACCAGACTGATCGCAGCCTTAGTATCATATTTGACCCAGGGATGAGCTTCTGACCACATCCGCTCCATCACCAAAACCGCCTACTTTCACCTCCGTAACATTGTCCGTCCCCGCCCCTGCTTCAGCTCATCTGCTGCTGAAACCCTCATC
The DNA here is from genome assembly GCF_044704955.1 of Pristiophorus japonicus. Lineage (NCBI taxonomy): Eukaryota > Metazoa > Chordata > Chondrichthyes > Pristiophoridae > Pristiophorus > Pristiophorus japonicus. Next base: position 266,462,719 of record NC_091979.1, read on the forward strand.
CATGCCTTGGTTACCTTTAGACTTGACTATTCCAATGCTCTCCTGGCCGGCCTCTGAACTTCCACCCTTTTGTAAACTTGAGCTTATCCAAAGCTCAGCTGCCCGTGTCCTAACTCGCACCAAGTCCTGCTCACCCATCACCCCTCTCTTTGATGACCAAATTGGCTCTCGGTCCAGCAATGCCTCAATGTAAACTTCTCACCCTGGTTTTCAAATCCTTCCATCGTCTCTCCCCTCCCTATCTCTCTAACCTCCTCCAGCCCTACAACCCTTATAGATATCTGCGCTCTTCCAATTCTGGCCTCTTGTGCATCCCTGATTTTAATCACTCCTAATTGGCGGCCGTGCCTTCAGCTGCCAAGGTCCTAAGCTGTGGAACTCCCTCCCGAAGCCCCTCAGTATCTCTACCGTTCTGATTCCTTTAAGGTGCTCCTAAAAGCCCACCTCTTTGACCTAGCTTTTGATCATCTGTCCTAATATCTCCTGTGGCTCCAAGTCAAATGTTCTTGGATACCGCTCCTGTGAAGCGCCTTGGGATGTTTTACCATGTTAAAGGCACAATATAAATGTATCTTCTTGTTGATTTATAGGTTGTGTGTTCAACCTTGGGTTGCTAACCCTCCAGGATTGTCTGGGAATCTCCTGGAATGGAGGGTTGCTCTTCGGGGTACTGCTGCTAGCAACCCAGGCGAAGAACGTTTTGCATAGAAACATAGAAAATAGGTGGAGGAGTAGGCCATTTGGCCCTTCGAGCCTGCACCGCCATTCAATAAGATCATGGCTGATCATCCACCTCAGTACCCCTTTCCTGCTTTCTCTCCATACCCCTTGATCCCTTTAGCCATAAGGGGCATACCTAACTCCCTCTTGAATATATCCAATGAACTGGCATCAACAACTCTCTGCAGCAGGGAATTTCACAGGTTAACAACTCTGAGTGAAGAATTTCTCCTCATCTCAATCCTAAATGGCTTACCCCTTATCCTTAGATTGTATCCCCTGGTTCTGGACATCCCCAACATCGGGAACATTTTTCCTGCATCTAACCTGTCCAGTCCCATCAGAATTTTATGTTTCTGAGATCCCCTCTTGTCCTTCTAAACTCCAGTGTATAAAGGCCCAGTTGATCCCGTCTCTCCTCATGTCAGTCCAGCCATCCCGGGAATCAGTCTGGTGAACCTTCGCTGCACTCACTCAATAGCAAGAACATCCTTCCTCAGATTAGGAGACCAAAACTGAACACACTATTCCAGGTGAGGCCTCACCAAGGCCCTGTACAACTGCAGTAAGACCTCCCTGCTCCTATACTCAAAACCCCTAGCTATGAAGGCTAACATACCATTTGCTGCCTTCACTGCCTGCTGTACCTGCATGCCAACTTTCAATGACTGATGTACCATAACACCCAGGTCTCATTGCACCTCCCCTTTTTCTAATCTGCCACCACCATTCAGATAATATTCTGCCTTCGTGTTTTTGCCCCCAAAGTGGATAACCTCACATTTATCCACATTATACTGCATCTGCCATGCATTTGCCCACTCACCTAACCTGTCCAAGTCACCCTGCAGCCTCTCGGCATCCTCCTCACAGCTCACTCCGCCACCCAGTTTAGTGTCATCTGCAAACTTGGAGATATTACACTCAATTCCTTCATCCAAAATCATTAATGTATATGGTAAATAGCCGGGGTCCCAGCAATGAGCCCTGCGGCACCCCACTAGTCACTGCCTGCCATTCTGAAAAGGACCCATTTATCTCTGCTTCCTGTCTGCCAACCGGTTCTCTCCACGTCAGTACATTACCCCCAATACCATGTGCTTTAGTTTTGCACACCAATCTCTTGTGTGGAACCTTGTCAAAAGCCTTTTGAAAGTCCAAATGCACACATCCACCGGTTCTCCCTTGTCCACTCGACTAGTTACATCCTCAAAAAATTCCAGAAGATTTGTCGAGCATGATTTCCCTTTCATAAATCCATGCTGACTTGTACCGATCCTGTCACTGCTTTCCAAATGCGCTGCTATTTCATCTTTAATAATTGATTCCAACATTTTTCCCACTACTGATGTCAGGCTAACCGGTCTATAATTACCTGTTTTCTCTCTCCCTTTTTAAAAAAAAGTGGTGTTACATTAGCTACCCTCCAGTCCATAGGATTTGTGGCTCGTGTAACTGCGCACCTTGGCTATCTCTATTGTTGCTTCATACACCTTGAGCCCTAAAGTAAAAGGCAGGGTTGTGACGCAAGTTGACAGATCTGAAACGTTAATGTTTCTCCACAGATGCTGCCTGACCTGAGATTTCCAGCATTTTCGGTTTTTATTTCAGGTTCCAGCATCCGCAATATTTTGCTTTTGTGTTAGTAAAAGGCAGCCTGTGCCGCTTAGGGGGCAGCTCTTGTTCTGCTGAAGTAGGACGACACATACATTTGATCGTGTTCTTTTAGTATGCGTTGGAGAGAAACCGAGACACAATAGTATTGCATATTGAAGTAATGGAGGACATAATCTTATCCCTTGATGTGCGGAAGCCCTTGTATTAGTATGGATTAACATGGCTCATTTTCCATTTTAATTGAGATTAATGAAACTCGGTCAAAACCAGACAACAATTAAATCAGCCAGGAACACTAACCCTCTCTTTCATCCAAACCCCTCAAACAAGGCAGCCAGAGGATAAAACATTGAAATTTAAACCAGAATAAGGGTGCAGCACACTCGAAATCTGGAACGTTAGGACATTGCTCTACATGTCCATCCTCCGGCCTCATAAGATCTATATCGGTTCGGTTGAGGTGTAGATTTGGTTGGGGATGGGGGGGCTGGACGTTGTGGACAATAAAAATTAGAAATTATAATCTCCTTCAGCTGTCTTCTACATATTGGCTTGGCAGTGAAATGGCATTGCATACATGTAGAAGATGATGCACCTGTTTCTCCCCCCCCCCCACCCCCCACCCCCCAAGGCTACAAGTCACATTTTGGGATTGCTAATTATGCAACCCTGGGAGCATCTTGGTGTAATTTATGCTAAATATGCTGTTAAAGTAGGACTGAAGAGATTCACAGAACACAAGAGCCAGAGAAATGTAGATTCAGATCCAGACAGAGTGTCTACCAGAAGTTGGTTTAAGTATCATCATGTTTCGATTAGCTATGGAAAAGGACAGGGAGCAATCTAGAGTAAAAATACTTAATTGGAGTAAGGCAAATTTCAGTAGGATGAGAACGGATCTGGCCTGGGTAAATTGGAATCAAAGATTGGTAGGCAAAACTGTAGTGGAACAATGGGCTGCCTTTGAAGAGGAAGTAGTTTGGGTACAGTCGAGGTACATTCCCACTAGGGGGAAAGGTAGGGCAACTAAAGTCAAATCTCCCTGGATGATGAAAGAGATGGAAACATAGAAAATAGGTGCAGGAGTAGGCCATTTGGCCCTTCGAGCCTGCACCACCACTCAATAAGATTATGGCTGATCATTCCCTCAGTACCCCTTTCCTGCTTTCTCTCCATACCCCTTGATCCCTTTAGCTGTAAGGGCCATATCTAACTCCCTCTTGAAAATATCCAATGAACTGGCATCAACGACTCTTTGCAGTAGTGAATTCCACAGGTTAACAACTCTCTGAGTGAAGATATTTCTCCTCATCTCAGTCCGAAATGGCTTACTCCTTATCCTTAGACTGTGTCCCCTGGTTCTGGACTTCCCCATCATCGGGAACATTCTTCCCGCATCTAACCTGTCCAGTTCCGTCAGAATCTTATGTTTCTGAGATTCCCCCCCCCCTCATCCTTCTAAACTCCAGTGTATAAAGGCCCAGTTGATCCAGTCTCTCCTCATATGTCAGTCCAGCCATCCCAGGAATCAGTCTGGTGAACCTTCGCTGCACTCCCTCAATAGCAAGAATGTCCTTCCTCAGATTAGGAGACCAAAACTGAACACAATATTCCAGGTGAGGCCTCACCAAGGCCCTGTACAACTGCAGTAAGACCTCCCTGCTCCTATACTCAAATCCCATAACTATGAAGGCCAACATGCCATTTGTCGCCTTCACCGCCTGCTGTACCTGCATGCCAACTTTCAATGACTGATGAACCATGACACCCAGGTCTCGTTGCACCTCCCCCTTTCCTAATCCGCCATTCAGATAATATTCTGCCTTTGTGTTTTTGCCACCAAAGTGGATAACCTCACATTTATCCACATTATACTGTGTCTGCCATGCATTTGCCCACTCCCCTAACCTGTCCAAGTCACCTGCAGCCTTTTAGCATCCTCCTCACAGCTCACACCGCCACCCAGTTTAGTGTCATCTGCAAACTTGGAGGTATTACACTCAATTCCTTCATCTAAATCATTGATGTATATTGCAAAGAGCTGGGGTCCCAGCACTGAGTCCTGCGGCACTCCACTCGTCACTGCTTGCCATTCTGAAAAGGACCCGTTAATCCTGACTCTCTGCTTCCTGTCTGCCAACCAGTTCTCTATCCATGTCAGTACATTACCCCCAATACGATGTGCTTTGATTTTACACACTAATCTCTTGTGTGGGACCTTGTCAAAAGCCTTTTGAAAGTCCAAATACACCACATCCACTGGTTCTCCCTTGTCCACTCTACTAGTTACATCCTCAAAAAATTCCAGAAGATTTGTCAAGCATGATTTCCGTTTCATAAATACATGCTGACTTGGACCGATCCTGTCACTGCTTTCCAAATGCGCTGCTATTTCATCTTTAATAATTGATTGATTCCAACATTTTCCCCACTACTGATATCAGGCTGACCGGTCTATAATTCCCCATTTTCTCTCCCTCCTTTTTTTAAACAGTGGTGTTGCATTAGGAACTGATTCAGAGTCGATAGACTGTTGGAAAATGACCCCCAATGCATCCACTATTTCTATGGCTACTTCCTTTGTCTGCATCCCAGAATACTTATCAGGCCCTGGGGATTTATCGGCCTTCAATCCCATCAATTTCCCAAACACAATTTCCTGCTTTATAAGGATATCCTTCAGTTCCTCCTTCTCACTAGACCCTCGGTCCCCGAGTATTTCCGGAAGGTTATTTGTGTCTTTCTTAGTGAAAAGAGAACCAAAGTATTTGTTTAACTGGTCTGCCATTTCTTTGTTCCCCATTATAAATTCACCTGAATCTGACTGCAGGGGACCTACGTTTGTTTTCACTAATCTTTTTCTCTTCACATATCTATGGAAGCTTTTGCAGTCAGTTTTTATGTTCCCAGCAAGGTTCCTCTCATGCTCTGTTTTCCGTCTCCTAATTAAACCCTTTGTCCTCCTCTGCTTTATTACAAAATTCTCCCAGTCCTCAGGTTTACTGCTTTTTCTGGCCAATTTATATGCCTCTTCCTTGGATTTAACAGTATTTAATTTCCCTTGTTAGCCACGGTTGAGCCACCTTCCCCATTTTATTTTTACTCCAGACAGGGATGTACAATTGCTGAAGTTCATCCATGTGATCTTTAAATGTTTGCCATTGCCTATCCACCATCAACCCTTTAAGTATCACTCGCCAGTCTATTCCAGCCAATTCACGTCTCATACCATCTAAGTTACCTTTCCCCAAGTTCAGGACCCTCGTCTCTGAATTACCTGCGTCACTCTCCATCTTAATAAAGAATTCTACCATATTATGGTCACTCTTCCCCAAGGGGCCTCGTACAACAAGATTGTTAATTAGTCCTTTTTCAATACACATTACCCAGTCTAGGATGGCCAGCCCGCTAGTTGGTTCCTCGACATATTGGTCTGGAAAACCATCCCTAGTACACTCCAGGAAATCCTCCTCCACCGCATTGCTACCAGTTTGGTTAGCCCAGTCAATATGTAGATTAAAGTCGCCCATGATAACTACTGTACTTTTATTGCATGCATCTCTAATTTCTTGTTTGATGCTGTCCCCATCCTCATTACTACTGTTTGGTGGTCTATACACAACTCCCAGTAACGTTTTCTGCCCTTTGGTATTCTGCGGCTCCACCCATACAGATTCCACATCATCCAAGCTAATGTCCTTCCTTACTATTGTTAATTTCCTCTTCAACCAGCAATGTCACCCCACCTCCTTTGCCTTTCTGTCTATCCTTTCTGAATGTTGAATACCCCTGGATGTTGAGTTCCCAGCCTTGGTCACCCTGGAGCCATGTCTCCTTGATGCCAATTGCATCATATATGTTTACTGCAATCTGCGGAATTAATTCGTCCACCTTATTCCGAATATTCCTCGCATTGAGGCACAGAACCTTCAGGCTTGTCTTTTTAACACCCTTTGCCCCTTTAGGATTTTGCTGTAATGTGGCCCTTTTTGCTTTTTGCCTTGGGTTTCTCTGCCCTCCACTTTTACTTTTCTTCTTTCTATCTTTTGTTTCTGCCCCCGTTCTACTTCCCTCTGTCTCCCTGCATAGGTTCCCATCCCCCTGCCATATTAGTTTAACCCCTCCCCAACAGCACTAGCAAACACGCCCCCTTGGACATTGGTTCCGGTCCTGCCCAGATGCAGACCGTCCAGTTTGTACTGGTCCCACCTCTCCCAGAACCGGTTCCAATGTCTGCAGAATTTGAATCCCTCCCTTCTGCACCACTCCTCAAGCCACGTATTCATCTGAGCTATCCTGCAATTCCTACTCTGACTAGCACGTGGCACTGGTAGCAATCCTGAGATTACTACTTTTGAGGTCTTACTTTTTAATTTTAACCCTAGCTCCCTAAATTTGTTTTGTAGGACCTCATCCCGTTTTTTACCTATATCGTCGGTGCCTGTATGCATCATGACAACTGGCTGTTTACACTCCCCCTTCAAAATGTCCTGCACCCGCTACGAGACATCCTTGACCCTTGCACCAGGGAGGCAACATACCATCCTGGAGTCTCGATTGCGGCCACAGAAACATCTATCATTTCCCCTTACAATAGAATCCCTTATCACTATAGCTCTCCCACTCTTTCCTGTCCTCCTGTGCAGCAGAGCCACCCACAGTGCCATGGACTTGGCTGCTGCTGCACTCTCTTGATGACTCATCCCCCTCAACAGTACCCAAAGCGGTGTATCCGTTTTGCAAGGCGATGACTGCAGGGGACCCCTGCACTACCTTCCACTGCTCATCCTGTTGGTCACCCATCCCCTGTCTGGCTGTGTAACCTTTACCTGCAGTAAGACCAACTCACTAAACGTGCTATTCACGTCATTCTCAGCATCATGCATGCTCCAGAGTGAATCCACCCGCGGCTCCAGTGCAGCAATGCAGTCTGTCAGGAGCTGCAGGCGGATGCACTTCCCGCACATGTCGTCAGGGACACGAGGCGTCCCTGACTTCCCACATAGTACAGGAGGAGCATTACACGTGTCCGAGCTCTCCTGCCATGATTTGACCCCTAGATTAACTTAATTTGGAAACAATAATGCTAAAAGTTACTCACTGATAAAGAAAAAGAAAAACTACTCACCGATCACTTACCCCCTTGGCTGTGATGTCACCTTTAGATTTCTTTCTACTTGTTTTTTGCCTCCCCCCCAGCTGCAGCTGCACCAGCTGGGCCTTTATAGGCCGCTCCGACGTCCCCGAACCTCTTACTGTGACGCCACGCTTTGTTTTCTTTTCCTCCCAGGTCGGGGAGTCAGCACTGGTGGGGAAAAACAAGACAAAGCAACACCCCCTGCTTCCACTCACCTTAATTCTCCCACTTACCAAACTCTTACATTTGCACTCTGACCTGCCGCTGCACTCCGAGCAAGACTGCACCAACCCCCCTCTTTTTATACTGTCCTTGGAGAGTAAGATGAAGCAGGAAAAGAGAGCGTATGACAGTTGTCGGGTCAGGAATACATCAGAGAGTCAGGCTAATATAGAAAGTCCAGAGAAGTGAACAAGAAAAGAAGAGCTAAGAGAGGAGGTGAGAATAGATGGCAACCAACAAAAAGTAATCCAAAATTCTTCTATAGGCATATAAATAGTAAAAGGGTAGCAAGAGGAGGGGCGGGGCCAATTAGAGATCAAAAAGGAGACCTAAGCATGGAGGCAGAGGGCATGGCTGAGGTACTAAATGAATACTTCGTCTTTACCAAGGAAGAAGATGCTGCCATAGACGTAGTAAAGGAGGAGGAAATATTGGATGGGAATAGAATTGATAAAGTTGAGGTACTAGAAAGGCTGGCTGTACTTAAAGTAGATAAGTCACCAGGACCGGATGGGATGCATCCTAGGACACTGAGGGAAGTGAAGGCAGAAATCGTGGAGATACTGGCCATAATTTTCCAATCCTCCATAGATACGGGGGTGGTGTCAGGACTGGAGACATTGCAAATGTTACACCCTTGTTCAAAAAAGGGTGTAAAGATAAACCCAGCAACTACAGGCCAGTCAGTTTAACTTCGGTCGTGGGGAAGCTTTTAGAAACAATAATCCATGACAAAATTAAGTCACTTGGACAAGTGTGGATTAATTAAGGAAAGCCAGCACGGATTTGTTAAAGGCAAATTGTGTTTAACCAACTTGACTGAGTTTTTTGATGAGGTAGCAGAGAGGGTTGATGAGGGTAATGCGGTTGATGTGGTGTACATGGATTTGCAAAAGGCATTTGACAGTGCCACACAAGAGGCTTGCCAGCAAAGTTAAATCCCATGGAATAAAAGGGACAGTGGCAGCCTGGGTACACAATTAGCTAAGTGATAGGAAACAGAGTTGTTTTTCAGACTGGAGGAAGGTAGACAGTGGTGTTCCCCAGGGATTGGCACTAGGACCACTGCTTTTCTTGATATATATTAATGACTTGGATGTGGGAGTACAGGGCACAATGTCAACATTTGCAGATGGCACAAAACTTGGAAATATAGTCAACAGTGAGGAGGCGAGTGATAAGACTACAAGAGGACATAGACAGGCTGGTGGAATGGGGAAATACATTGCAGATGAAATTTAACGCAGCAAAGTGTGATGTGATCCATTTTGGTAGAAAAAATGTGGAGAGGAAGTATAAACTGAAGAGCCTTAGAGAGGGTGCAGAAAAGATTTACGAGAATGATTCCAGGGTGAGGGACTTCAGTTACATAGACTGGAGAAGCTGGGGTTATTTTCCTTCGGGCAGAGAAGGTTGAGAGGAGATTTGATCGAGGTGTTCAAAATCATGACGTGTCTCGACAGAGTAGATGGAGAGAAACTGTTCCCATTGGTGGAGAAACAGAGGGCACAGATTTAAGGTGATTGGCAGAAGAACCAAAGGTGACATGAACTTTATTACACAGCGAGTGGTTAGGATCTGGAATGCACTGCCTGAAAGGGTGGTGGAGGCAGACTTTATCGTGGCTTTCAAAAGGGAGTTGTATAAGTACCTGAAAGAAGACAAATTGCAGGGCTACAGGGAAAGGGCAGGGAGTGGGACTACTCGAGGTGCTCTTGCAGAGCCGGCACGGGCTCGACGGGCCGAATGGCCGTCTTCCGTGCTGTAACCATTCCATGATTCTTAGTCAAAAAAGAAAGACTTGGATTTATATAGCGCCTTTCACCACCACTGGATGTCTCAAAGCACTTTACAGCCAATGAAGTACTTTTGGAGTATAGTCAGTATTGTAATGTGGGAAACAAGGCAGCCAGTTTGCGCACAGCAAGCACCCACAAAAAGCAACATGATGACCAGGTAATGTTTTATTTGTTATGTTGATTGAGGGATAAATATTAGCCAGGACACTGGGAATAACTTTTACGTCCACCTGAGAGAGCAGACAGGGCCTCGATTTAACATCTCATCTGAAAGATGGCACATCTGACAGTGCAGCACTCCCCCAGCACTGCACTGGAGTGTCAGCCTAGATTTTAAGATGCTCCTTAAAACATACCTCTTTGACCAAGCTTTTGGTCATCTGTGTAATTTCTTATGTTGCTTGGTGTCAAATTTATTTGTTTTGTCTTATAACACTCCTGTGAAGCGCCTTGGAACGTTTTACTACGTTAAAGGCGCTATATAAATTCAAGTTGTTGCATTATAGTATTATCTGGTTCGTGTAGTTTAATTCTGCTCAAATACTTGAACTGATACTTGTATGAAATTGTTTTCAAGTCGGCTCTTTCAGAATGACCTTTTTAATTTGACATGACTTGTACTGGCAGCGTTACATGTCCAACAAAACCCGTGCCTTCCAATAGGGTATTGGTGACAATGATACTACAATATTATTGCTTCCCAATTTAAAAGTGTCCTTAATTGATGAAGCAATTTCCTGCGGGGAAACTGACCATGCAGTGTGCAGCAGAAAGCTTGTGGTATTAATCGATCTACTGGACTTGGACAATACAGGAAAGTGCCCCTTCCTTAACCCCACCCACATGGAAAGTGGAATCATTTGTGTTTTATGCTGTGAAGTTATGCACAAATGTATTCTTTAAAACCATCTCTGGGTTTTCAATCTGTCTGTTTTGTGTTACATTAATACACATTCTCAGCAAGAAGTGTATTAAATGTCGTGTAACCCATTTCAACAAGGAGTCATAGAATGGTAATGGGTGCATTTAAAGCAAATGCCTTTCACAAATGTATGGCTGTGTTGATTTAATGTTAAGTAATTGCCTTCAGTGTGTGTAAATGCGAAAGTTCACCGAAGAAGTAAGAGAAGTGACGGCATCCTCCAGCCACGCAATGATGGTACACCTGGTGCTGGGTAGGTTGGGTGTTGCTTTGACAGCAGCATGGACAAAGACCCCCCCCCCCCCCCCCCCCCCCAAGTGGAAAGTGCATCCGGGAGGGCATTGAGCTCCTCGAGTCTTGTCGCCGAGAGCATGCAGAAATCAAGCGTAGGAAGCGGAAGGAGCGTGCGGCAAACCTGTCCCGCCCACCCTTTCCTTCAACCACTGTCTGTCCCACCTGTGACAGAGACTGTCGTTCTCGTATTGGACTGTACAGCCACCTGAGAACTCAGAAGAGTGGAAGCAAGTCTTCCTCGATTCCGAGGGACTGCCTATGATGATAGAGGTACATGACAAAGTTGTCAACAGTGGAAACCTCCCAGGGAACCATAGGCATTGACAGAAGGACACTATAAGAACATAAGAAATAGGAGCAGGATGGGCCCCAAGGCCCCTTGAGCCTGCTCCACCATTTAAAATGATCTTGGCTGATCTGATCATGCACTCTAGTCCACTTCCATGCCTGCTCCCCATAACCTCTTATTCCCTTATCGGTTAAGAAACTGTCTATCTCTGTCTTAAATTTATTCAATGACCCAACTTCCTCAGCTCTCTGAAGCAGCGAAATCCTGCCATTCAGCCCATCAAGTCTGCAGCTGCTAAACGAAAACTAATCTTACAGCCTTGCTCTCTTCCCTTTGCTGAAACTGTTTATCTACTTTTCCCTGAAGCTGCCCAAATATCTACCTCGACTGCGCTTTGTGGAAAAGCTTTCTACGCTTCAACAACTCTGCACAGCTTTCTCCTGACCTCCCTCTGCGTGCCAATTGTAAACTGACCCCTTGGGCACTGACTGACTCTTTAGCTAGAGGAAATAATTTTTCCCCATTTACCCCATCAAAGCCTTTCATACTTTCAAAAATCTCTTCGAACTCAACGTTGCACACTCTACTCCAGTGAAAATAGTTTCATTATCTCAAGTGTCGTCTTATCCTTGGTGTCAATGAAATGCATAGAAACTACAACAAAGAAACAGGTCATTTTGCCCAACTAGTCTGTGGCAGTGGTTACATGCCACATGACTAAATAATCACATTTGCTATACCTCTTCCGATAACACACTCTCCCTTTTCCTTCATCCGCCTATCCAATCTAATCTTGACCTAGTTTCTGCCTGAACTGCTGTCCCTCTGTTATAAATCTCTTATTTAATCTTGTGTCGATAGGCTCCCATATTAGACCCCAAAACTACTGCAAACAGTGTGCTTCTATGTACCCTATCCCATCCTTTCATAATTTTCAACACTACTCTTGTAGCCTGTAATTGTTATTGGAGTTTAAAAAAAAAAACCTCCGTTTTTCAAATCTGCCTTCATGTTTGTAATTCCTCATACCGGCAGCATCTTACTGAGACTGCGTTGTACCCTCGAGCCTTGATATCCTTTCTTGGTGTCAGCTGTGTCTCAGTGGATAGCACTGTCGCCTCCGAGTCAGAAGGCTGTGGGTTCAAGACCCACTCCAAGGACTTTAGCACATAAATCTAGGCTGACACGCCAGTGCAGTGCTGAGGGAGTGCTGCACTGTCTGGAAGTGCTGTCTTTCGGATGAGATGTTATACCGAAGCCTGTCTCCTTACTCAAGTGCACGTAAAAGATCCCACGGCACTATTTTGAAGAGGAGCAGGAGAGTTATCCCCGGTGTCCTGGTCAATATTTATCCCTCTTATCATCAGAACAAAAACAGATTGGGGCTGAAATTCCCACTTTTCCTTAAGGCCTCTTAACATCGGAAATCGGTGGCTATGCTGCGGAGTGCAATGGTCGTCAACTTTTCATGTAATGGCAGCCATTATCAAAATTCTGCTCCTGCAGTATCCCAGCGGTGAACTCTTCGCCCCGCCCCCGGACCACTCTGCTGTTGCTGATCAATGCTAAGTGTGTGATCACAGTGCACACTGCCGATGTACCCCCTCGAAGGTGAAATTCCGCCATGAAAATCTTTGGCCCGCCCGGACATGCCAAAACCAGCTTTGTCGTGGCGGTGCAGTGAGGCTGAAGCCCCCATTAAAGGGGAGGACGCATTGCTGCTGTTGCCATTTTTTTTTCCTCTGCCCGACAATTATGCCCCTGGGTTCAGCCGGGTCACCAATAGTCAGCTGGCACTCCCTCTTGGGTGCCAGGCTGCTGGCCCAGCTGAAACCCTCCCTAGTGGTCCAGTGGACCGAACTTTTAAACTCGTGCAGGCTTTCCCCTTTAAGTGAAGAGGAGAGCCGTGGTGACATCATCGTGGTGTCACCCCTCCCCACCCCCAAACTTGCGCCTCTCTGATGTACTCACCATCCTACTTCCATTATGAGCGACTTCTGGTCCGCCTGGGAGAAAAAAGCGTAATTTCCCTCGGCCATCTCAACCACCATGGCGGCAAAAACATTCAAATGGGTTACGTGTGCCCCGTTTCGGGCGGAGGGCAAATTTGGCCCATTATCTGGTCATTATCACATTGCTGTTTGTGGGAGCTTGCTGTGCACAAATTAACTGCACTTCAAATGTACTGCATTGATCCTGAAAGGTGCTATATATATATATTCAAGTCTTTTCTCTAGTGTGGAGCCCCATACTGCACATAGTACTCTAACTGAGGTCTGATTAAGGATTTATATTGGCTCATAATTACCTCCTCGGCTTTTATGTTTTATACCTAGAATTTAATTAGCATTTTTTTTTAACAGATTTCTTGGCCCGAGGTACTTTCTTCAACGTTCTGTGAACCTGTGCCCTCATGTCCCTCTGCTCTCCTATAGCACTGAGCCCTATGTCCATTTAGAGTATAACTATTGCTGTCTTTTTTAACCAAAATGCATCACCTCACACTTGATATGGTATTCCATCTGCTACGTATTGGCCCATTTCCCCATCTTATCAATATCCCTTTGCAGTCTCCTTTGGTCTTTTAAAGAATTAAGTATACCTCCTATTTTGCTATCTGCAAATGTTTATGCCTCTCCAGGCATATGTCCAACTCATTGAACACAATAAATAGAAGTAGCCCCAGAACTGAATCCTATTGCATAGCACTACCCACTTTCAACCATTCTGGGCGGGTGGGGGGGGGGTGGGGGTGCGAGCGAGTGAAGAAACTGGCCTGAACTCTGACTCGGTCTTTTCCCTTCTAACCCATTTTTAATCCAGATTCCAACTTTCTCGTAATTCCACATCCCTTAATCTTCTCTAGTAATCTCCTGTGTAGTATCTTGTCAAAAGCTTTCCTAAACAGCACATTCACTGCACTTCCCCCATCTACCATGTCTTCAAGCTCCTCAAATAATTATTTGAAGTTTGTCGAGCACAATCATCCCTTTTGAAATTTGTTCTGGCTATTTATATTTTCTCTTTACATAGATATGTGGATTTCATCCTTCATTAAGAAGTCTAAAATTGTCCCTACTGTAGATGTGAAGCGAATTGCCTTCTAATTACCCAAGTTATGTCTTTGTCATTGTTTTAAAAAATTCTATGACATTGGTCACTTCCAGTCCTTTGGCAAACATCCCCACACTGAAGTGAGCCCTGAAATAAAATCCCATCAGGCTCTGGAGCTTTCTCTTTGTTCTGCATGTAACTATGTAATACTTACCACCAGAGGGCGTGACTATTGGAGTCCTAATGGTCACCTGCACACACGTGCAGGGCCAGTATAAAAGGTTGGCTGCCATGTTGTTTAGGCACTCTGGAGTTGTAATAAAGATGACTAAGGTCACACTAAGTTTAGCTCACAGTACTCAGCCTTGTGGAGTTCTTGTATACCTAACACTCTTGCTTTAGCCTAACAATTTAACTTAGCTAAAATTTTCTTTTTATCCTTCATCATGTCACTCTTCTCGCTCTCGATCACTTCAGGAGTCACCACCTCAATATCCTTCTCTATTAAAGACTCATGCGAAGTATTTTATAAAAACCTCCGCCATTTTTTGATAACATACAAATTGATCCACTGTTGCTCTACAGTACTGTCAATTTCTCCTTCCAAAGCACCTTCGCTCACTGGCTCTTTATTGTTTTAAAATCTACTTTAATCTAGTCTGCTGGTCTAGTTTTTGTACTGACTTTTCCCCATCTAGTTGGATCTTCAACCTTTACCGTATTGTGATCACTACTCCGAAGGCACTCTCCCACATTTAACTCACCTAGCTGATCTTCTTTCCTCACAGCCAGGTCTAGCAACACCCCCACCCTTGTGGGCCTCTTAACCTATTGCTTGAAGGAGTTTTGGACACATTTTAGGAATTCCATTCATTTTTCTGTTTACTCATTCTCCCTGCCCCAATCAATATAGTGGATAATTTAAACCTCACTGAACAATAATTTTGTTCTTGCTCGTCTCTCTCATCTGACTGCACATTTCATATCTACATGCTTCCCACAATTTGGAGGTTTGTAACACACATGTATTAATGTAGCAAGCCTTTATTTTTGAGCTTCAGTTTATTATTGGCCTTGTTTGTTGCAGTTTCTTGTCTGCATCAACACTCTACAGCATGCATCCCTTGTTTACCAGTGTTGACACTTTGCCTATTCTCCTTTCTATCCCTCCTAAATATATTGGGCCGTAAATTGTGGCCTCTCCGGGTGTGTACAATGTGTGCATGTTCCATGCACCTAAACCTGGCACTTGCAATCTGTCAAACTTCCTTTTGACAGATCGCATGTACCCCGGGAGAAGGGCCTTCGCGGACAGCGATTTGGGCTATTTGCCCAACTCCTGCCCAGCAAATGTCCTTCAAACTCTTTACAAGCGTAAGGCCTGCTTTTACCAGCCTAAGAATTAGAAAAGATAGAAAAATTTAATTTTATCACATGTTTATATTTAAAAACTGTCCATTAAGGTAAATTTATTTTTAACCCTATTAAAACATATTAACATTTCAAAAAATATTTTTTTTCCTAAAATCTTGTAATTTGATTCAATTAATTTTAAATGTGAGGTGAGTTTTTTATTGTATTTTGTGTTTTTGGGGGTATTCTCATTGATATAATGGGAGCTCCGTACAAACTGAACTCACCACAACTATCAATGAGAATACTCCTTATGCATTGGTGGTCCAGGCCCAGTGATCCCAGGTTGCGCTTATATTCCTGGAATACGTGGGGCCATATGTTGGGCTGCGCATCTAGGTCTCGGAGCCGAAGTGTAAGTTCCTCTGGGACCACGAGGCATTTTTTTTTTTTTTTTAATTTCTGACCCAATATATTTATTTTCCATTCTTGTTTGCAGCCAGGTTTTTGTTATGAAGTCTAGATCCTTGTGTAAAATAATTACTTTCAGTTTCCCCCAGTTTATTTCTCACTCTGCACATTATAATACCTGTGTACATTTTAACCTTTCAACCTTACTCCTTTTCCCATGATTTTGTCTGAAGCCATTTTTACTTGAGTCTCTATTACCAGACCATTTGATTTGTTAATTTTCTTCACATCCCTTTTGCTAAGCTTTTTTCCGCATGAATATTCTCGCTCTATATTGTACACGCTCAATGGATTTAATATCCTTTCTATAATGGATCGCCTAAAAATACATTGTTCTTTGTGCCTTAACCATTTTCTGAACACATTTCATCTCTTTGCTCAGTTTATTACAATCCAAAATTTATTAATTATGGCTTTATTGACCTGCATTTGCGCACCTTCAAAGCATTATATATGTGCACCCAAGGTTTGAATGTCTTTACATTGAGTAAATGCTCCCATTCCTTCTTTTTCCTTCCAAATTGCATTAGCTGACACAACTCCACATTAAATTGCATCCACCTCCTATTCTACGAACCTGGCAGTTTTCATTAAATCTTTCTTGGTCCTTCCTGCCATTTGCCAAACCTCCTATTTTTGGGTCAGCAGCAAGTTTCGACATTGTGTTCTCTGCTTATATCACAGAAGTGGCCTAGCACTGGCCCCTGGGATACATCACTTCAAACCTTCCTCCAATCCAAGCAGCCCAATGTTAACCCTAACCTTATGTCAGCCAGCTTTCTAGCCATGTAGCTACAACTCCTTGTACATCATACACCTGATTCTTTGTAGCAAGCCTCCTATGACAGCTTTTCATACACCTTCTGAAAATCCATAAGCATTATCGACTGCATTCCCTTTCTATAATTGGTCACTTCTTTAAAAAATAAACTCTCAATTCAGCAAACCTGACTCCTTTTAATAATTCAAACTTGATTATCCCACGCATCCTGAAGTGCTCAGTAATTTGATCTTGAATTATGGGTTTGAAGAGTTTGCCCACAAATGATGTTGGGACTAACTAGTCTGTAGCTAGAGTTTATCCAGAACACATTGGTGACTATTGCCTGAGCTGGTGCTCTCTGAATCACTTAACCCCTTGTGTATTCAGTTGGCTACAACCTACTACAAAAGCAAAATACTGTGGCTGCTGGAATCAAACAAAAACAGAAAATGCTGGAAATCTCAACGCATCTGTGGAGAGAAACCGAGTTAACGTTTCAGGTCTGTGCCCTTTCGTCAGAACTGGAAAAAGTTCGAAATGTAACAGATTTTTAAGGAAGTGTAAGGGGCACTGAAAGGGGGAGGGGAGGAAAGAACAAAAGGGAAGGTCGGTGACTGGGTGGAAGGCAGGAGAGATTAGAGAGACAAAAGGGATGATGGGCTGAATTGAGATGATGATTGTTATATATGTAAACTTGTAAATACTTGTTTAACCACCAGAGGGTTCATCCCCTGGAGTCCCAAGGGATCCCACAATCCCTTGGGAGCACCTGTACATAAGGAGGCCTCACAAGCTGGAGAGGCACTCTAGAGACCTGTAGTAAAGGAATACGATCACACATTACTTTAATCTTACAGTATCTGGTCAGATTCTTCAAGACATAACAGTAATGGCATAAGTTAGGAAACAAAAGATGAGTCTAGATAGGATGTGAATGGCAGAATAATGACCAGCTGCCATGGGAAACAGAAAAAAATAAAAATGTTACCTCTGTCTCCAACTTAAATCAGGCTTAAATCACAATATTTACTCTGCAGGAACTTGACCTGCAGAAGATCATGTGAAACTCAAACTGGCAACAAACAAAGTTAAATGTGCAAAAGTTGCACAGAAGCATTGGGTGGTTCAGAAAATGACACCTTTGTGCTTGCAGTTCAAGAAGTGAAAACCAGTGGTTCATGGCAAATTCAAGTTTTATTTTGCACTTGATTGTGAAGCAGTGAGTTGGGTACTCTGAAATATCACAGTCTGTTGCTCGAATGTGTTAATTCTAACACATCTCAGCAGTCGTTGAAAAGAAAACGGGGAAATAAAACATCTTTTGCTATCTTCTAGATTAGAGGTGTTGGGAGCTTTCAGCTGTTGTGGTATGAGGTATTAGAATTGAAATTGCAAATTATTTTCTGCTAAATATTGGGTCCACTAAGGATTGCTGAGATTTCAGCTAAAAATATCTAACATTCTGAGGTGCTTAAATGAAAGTTAATGTACCCTTTAAATCCCTTTCGACCTTCTTTAAAAATGGTCTGGTACTTGTTGAGTGAGTGATTTCGAGTGCCAGAAAGACCTTGCAAACTTGCTCCATTTTACTTTCTCAGACAAATAACAACTTTGTCTTGACCGCAGCAATAATATAATACATTGCATGTCTGTTTAATGAGTCATCAGGGGAGTGCTGTGCATCTTGTAATGAAATGAGAGTTCAGTTATATCGTTCCAAACCCAATCTAAAGTTAGGAATCAAGGTTCAATATTCTTTACACTGTAATCACAGTGCGTGTTATGAGGATGGGGTATATAGGCCTTGTATTTGGTCTGGCCACAAGCCAATTATTGCCACTGCTCCACTTTGCACTGAGAAACCGTTTTGATGTTGATTAATTTTGGTGTCGAAGTAAGAAGATTTTTTTTGAACAAGAATACACCCTTGTTTACAGTTGCTACATGTAAAGACTGGTCATGCATTTTACACCCTATGCCCTATGACAAATTCCTAAAGGACTACTACTCCAGAGAATGAGAGTTTAAATCCCACCATGGTCATTTGGATACAGTTTGAAGGTAAATTTGGAAATAAAAAGCTGGCATATGAAAATGACCGTGAAGCTGTTTGATTGTCGGGATAAACCTCACTGGTTCACTAATGTCTCTTCGGGAAGGAAATCTGCCGTCCTTGCTCAGTCTGGCCCATGTGATTTGAGTCCCACCCCAACATGGTTGACCCTTAACTATCCTCTGCAGTAACCTTGCAAGTCATCCATTGTCAGGGCAGTAGGGATGGGCATCAGTGCTGGTCTTGGCAATGATTCCACAACCCAAGAATGAATTTAAAAAAAAATGCATGGGTAACAGCAAGTAAATTGTATTGCAGACTAGTGCAATGAAAAAGACACTTAGCTATGGAAATATTGGCCTCTGGAGTATGCCTTTAACCCGTGAAATTTTTCTGAGCATGCCTCCTGGCTCCACAGCTACGTAGAGTTTGGGTCCTGGGCCTCGACCTGCGGAAAGATCCACGGATTCCAGGGACACAGGCAGTTCGGCTATGTCCCTGGGAGCCAGGTCCAACAATGAGAAAGAGGATTCCATTAGTCATTTCCAAATGGAATCACCTAATAAGATGCAATGAAATCCCTAAATAATTAAACAATTTAGATAACTCTAATTAATAAATGTTCTCATTTTCATAGAAACATAGAAAATAGGTGCAGGAGTAGGCCATTCGGCCCTTCTAGCCTGCACCGCCATTCAATGAGTTCATGGCTGAACATGCAACTTCAGTACCCCATTCCTGCTTTCTCACCATACCCCTTGATCCCCCTAGTAGTAAGGACTACATCTAACTCCTTTTTGAATATATTTAGTGACTTGGCCTCAACAACTTTCTGTGGTAGAGAATTCCACAGGTTCACCACTCTGGGTGAAGAAGTTTCTCCTCATCTCAGTCCTAAATGGCTTACCCCTTATCCTTAGGCTGTGACCCCTGGTTCTGGACTTCCCCAACATTGGGAACATTCTTCCTGCATCTAACCTGTCTAAACCCGTCAGAATTTTAAACGCTTCTATGAGATCCCCTCTCATTCTTCTGAACTCCAGTGAATACAAGATATGTCAGTCCCGCCATCCCAGGAATCAGTCTGGTGAACCTTCGCTGCACTCCCTCAATAGCAAGAATGTCCTTCCTCAGATTTGGAGACCAAAACTGTACACAATACTCAAGGTGTGGTCTCACCAAGACCCTGTACAACTGCAGCAACACCTCCCTGCCCCTGTACTCAAATCCCCTCGCTATGAAGGCCAACATGCTATTTGCTTTCTTAACCGCCTGCTGTACCTGCATGCCAACCTTCAATGACTGATGTACCATGACTCCCAGGTCTCATTGCACCTCCCCTTTTCCTAATCTGTCACCATTCAGATAATAGTCTGTCTACCCTCACATTTATCCACATTATACTTCATCTGCCATGCATTTGCCCACTCACCTAACCTATCCAAGTCACTCTGCAGCCTCATAGCATCCTCCTCGCAGCTCACACTGCCACCCAACTTCGTGTCTTCCGCAAATTTGGAGATACTACATTTAATCCCCTCGTCTAAATCATTAATGTACAATGTAAACAGCTGGGGCCCCAGCACAGAACCTTGCGGTACCCCACTAGTCACTGCCTGCCATTCTGAAAAGTACCCATTTACTCTTACTCTTTGCTTCCTGTCTGCCAACCATTTCTCAATCCACATCAGCACACTACCCCCAATCCCATGTGCTTTAACTTTGCACATTAATCTCTTGTGTGGGACTTTGTCGAAAGCCTTCTGAAAGTCCAAATACACCACATCAACTGGTTCTCCCTTGTCCACTCTACTGGAAACAGATGGTAAAAAGCAATAGTGGAAGGCTGAGTAAACAAAGGCAAGAAACAAAAAGGGCCACACTACATCATAATTCTAAAAGGACAGAGTGTTTTTTAAAAAAAAAAACAAGCCTGAAGGCTTTGTGTCTTAATGCAAGCAGTATCCGTAATAAGGTGGATGAAATAACTGCAAATAGATGTTAACAGATATGATGTGATTGGGATTACAGAGACGTGACTCCAGGATGATCAAGGCTGGGAACTCAACATCCAAGGGTATTCAACATTCAAGGAGAATAGAATAAAAGGAAAAGGAGGTGGGGTAGCATTGCTGGTTAAAGAGGAGATCAATGCAATAGTTAGGAAGGACATTAGCTTGGATGATGTGGAATCTATATGGGTAGAGCTGCAGAATACCAAAGGGCAAAAAACGTTGGTGGGAGGTGTACAGACCTCCAAACAGTAGTAGTGATGTTGAGGGCATCAAACAGGAAATTAGGGGTACATGCAATAAAGGTGCAGCAGTTATCATGGGTGACTTTAATATGCATATAGATTGGGCTAACCAAACTGGAAGCAATACGGTGGAGGAGGATTTCCTGGAGTGCATAAGGGATGGTTTTCTTGACCAATATGTCAAGGAACCAACTAAGGGGTAGGCCATCTTAAACTGGGTGTTGTGTAATGAGAGAGGATTAATTAGCAATCTCGTTGTGCGAGGCCCCTTGGGGAAGAGTGACCATAATATGATGGAATTCTACATTAGGATGGAGAATGAACCAGTTAATTCAGAGACCATGGTCCAGAACTTAAAGAAGGGTAACTTTGAAGGTATGAGGCGTGAATTGGCTAGGATAGATTGCCGAATGATACTTGAGGGGTTGACTGTGGCTGGGCAATGGCAAATTTAATTAACATTTCTTTCAATATAGCAAATGCAATAAAAATTTAATTTTTTTGGAAAAATGTTAAACATTTTAATCCAAGTCAAAATTTGCATCAAATAATTAAGTGCATTTTTTATTTTAAAATTTTTAATTTAAGTTTTATATTAACTGTTACACTGGTGAAAGCAGGCCCTATACCTGCTTTTACCAGAAGTTTGGGTCTCATGGTCAGTAGATGTGCAAATAGCTCAACTCTACCCTAGTGGAAGTGATTTCTCAGTCGGTTCGGTAGATCTGTTAAGGTGTATCTTGAGATTGCAAGCGTGCATGGGGAGACTTGGACCTTGCGGGGTCTTTCAGAAGGCTTACAACAGCGTATGCTGAGTGCACGCGGTCATCGGGAGCGCTAATTCCGGGCCAATATTCAGGTTAACAAGGGACCTTCTAAAATTCACTGTAGTTTACTTGCGATAAGAATGGTTTGGCACTTGACTGGGAATAATTTGTCATTTTAGTAAACCCAAATATCAGCACCAGCATACAATTTCCATTTCTAATATAAGGGACATTTTCGACCTGTGCTGCTCTTGTAAGGGAAAAAAATAAAATGACGCAATTAAAGCTCCCCAAGTTGAATGAATATCTTCACTGCAATCTAGAAACCATGCTAACGGAACAGACTGCTGAAATTCTTCCCTGACGATCCTCGATGCCGTTTGGCAAAATAGTTTTTCATCCCATCAGTCATCTGAGGTGCTTGATCTCCTTTTTGTTGCCCCCACCTCCACTTGTCATAAATTCATTCAAAAATGGGTTGATATTTGGCAGGACTGAAAAGCTATGAATTGTTGTGAACTTCGACACTTCAGGCTGTATGAGTAAAGGTAACAATTCTACCTGGAGGGGAGCCATGGTCTCGTGCTTGTGTTGGTTACAGGCCAATAATAATGTCTCACTGCTTAAAGTTTACCAGATGCCTCGAAGGACTCTCGTATCTTCACCTTGATGCTGTTTATTCCTTTAACATTTTGAGAGCTACTGCACAAATGGGACAGCAATATGTTTTTTTAAATCATTAACTATATCCAAATCACAGGATCTAAACTATCTCTGTACCCATGCTATTATGTCTTTCTATAACCAGTTTGTTTTACTTAATTTACCTGTAAGCTTGTAACTTTAATACTTCTGGAATGGAGTTGGATTTTCTCATAATTGTAGGCTCCTTTCCTAAATTGTTCAAATGCACATCTTGGGTCGAAGAGGTCTTGCTGGTTGCTGTGGATATTGGACTTGGGCTGAAGTATTCCACAATGAACGAGTTAATGATTGGGAGGGGAAGGATGAAAATAACGATTTCGTATGAAAGACAGACAGACTTGCATTTATATAGCGCCTTTCATGACCACCGAACGTCTCAGCGCTTTACAGCCAATGAAGTACTTTTGAACTGTTGTAATATGGGAAACTATTCCTGCTATTTTTTTATTCAAACTGATTTGGAGCAAATTTGCAAATATTTTAGAATTGTCCATAAATAGGTGGGGAGGAATTAATTCAAATGAAAAGTTTTAATTGGATGCATTATGTTCAAATTGTTTTGATCGTTAAGGTTGATTCAACTGGAAATGTTGGACCATTGGTCAAGAATGAATTGCGATTTGAGACTGAAAATTAAACAGGACGCTTTAGATTAGGTAATTGTATTTAGATATTAACTTGCCAATGTTAGACGCAGTGGAATAAGAATGCCTGAAAGGGGAGCCTTCATTTTCAGAGCAGTGCCAATCACAGCAGCGTGAAAGACTGAAGTAGTAATCTCTTCAGAGCGCTGTCAGATCAGACTGATTCACAGGAGCCTTGGAAATTGTATGTCAGGAAGAACAAAGATGATTGATTTTCACACTCCATTCTTATTTGCAGCTGTGCAAGAAGCATCATTTTGGTATAAACAAGACTGAGAAGATTACCCAGTCCCCCGATGACTCCAAGTTTCTGCTCAAGACGTTTAGTCAGATCAAATGCAATGTGGCTGCTCCAATCAAGAAGAAAGTGAGTGAATGTCTCATTGAAGATTTTCAAAGCCTTAGCTTGTCAACCTGACACATTGCAGTTGTGGTACTTTTAAAATTAATTATATGGAACCCAAGCACACCGAGTGGTTGGATATTTCTGTTCGCAAACCATGTAATAAGTGAAGGGCCAATTTGGTCTTGTCTGAATATCAATCAGTGAAAGAAAAACTTAGATTTATATAGCGCCTTTCATGACCACCGGACGTCTCGAAGCGCTTTTGGAGTGTAGTCACTGTTGGAATGTCATGGTTAATAAAGGCCTGGATGTACAAAAGCTGGTAACTGTCCATAATAATTTTTACAGCTAGTTTTCTAACTGGTCTATCCAAACTTCCAAAATTTTCTGGTCGTGAATAACATTACCTGTTGGTGGATATGACCATCACTTAATCCTGGAATTAGTCTGCTGTTATCGGACAGTTTGCCAAACGCTAAGAACAAGATGACCAAACTGTGTAAATTGACAGCCATTTTGTTTTCTGGCAGAGCAAGTTTGTTTTGAAGTTCCAGTGTTCCCTATATTGGTTTAATTTAAATGGTTTTGAAATGGTGAAACTAGTTTATTGGGTTCAAGTTGTAGCTGTTTTTAAAGGTGGAGTTTTAATTTTTGAGTTTAATAGCGTTTGCGAACAACTATCGAATCATGGGCCTCAATTTTGACCCAGCCCCTTTTCACGCTCGCTTACCGGAGTTGCGCCGCTTTTCTCCGTTCAGAAGTGCGGCGAAAAATTTCTTTCCCACTTTGCCCACTGTCTGGCCTCTTCCCTGTGATCGCGCAGTGTGGCCAGTCGAGTCAGGGGTGGAGCCAGCGTCCTGCAATTGAAAACTGTGCTGGGGCGTCTGCACATGCGCAGTGGAGTGCCTGCGCATGCGCAGTAACTCCTCGCCCCCAGCCTCTCTGTGTCTTGCGATTTCTAAGAGATTGATCGCACCGGGAGGCCATTTGGCCAGGGCTGGGGGCGGGCAGGAGAGGAGCACCATCAGTTCCCCTGCCCACCCCTCGCCCAGGCCAAGTGGCCTCTTGCACCGGCTGGCCCGCTGCCTCGCCGGGCTGAGTTTTAAGATGAAGGCAGGACTTCAATTTTTTTTTGTTACTGAATTCTTAGAACTTTTTTTTCCAAGGTTTGGTGCTTTGAAAGTCTTGGTGCTTTAGGTGCGGGTCCTCTCCGCTTCCCTTCCCGGCCCTATCCCAGGCCAAATGGCCTCCGATGTACCTACCTGCGCCGATTTCTTTAACTCTCCGCTAGGGTTTTCTGAAGTGGCCACATACGCTGGCCTAAGTATAAATAGAGTAACTATTAGCTGGCCAAAGTTGCCTAAATGGGCAGAACTGGCATAGGTGGCTGGTAATGCCCCCTTTTGAGGAAAAAAAACTCAACTTAAAAAAAAAAATCATAACTAACTCACTTACACTGGTTGAAATTGATTGTGGAAAATGGGGATTTTTAAGTTATGCCAGAACCACCAAGTTACTCCAAAAAAAAAACAGAGCAACTCCTGGCCAAAACAGCCCCATAGAATGGTTACTGCACAGAAGGAGGCCATTCAGCCTGTCGAGCCCGTGCTGGCTCTCTGCAAGAGCACTTCAGCTAGTCCCTCCCCTGCCCTTTCCCTGTAGCCCTGCAAAATTGTTTTCCTTCAGGTATTTATCCAACTCCCTTTTGAAAGCCACGATTGAATCTGCTTCCACCACCCTTTCAGGCCGTGCATTTTAGATCATAACCGCTTGCTGTGTAAAAAGGCTTTTCCTTTGGTTCCTCTGCCAATTACCTTAAATCTGTGTCCTCTAGTTCTCGACCCTTCCGCCAATGGGAACAGTTTCTCTCTCTCTACTCTGCCTCGACCCCTCAGGAATTTGAACATCTCTATCAAATCCCCTTTCCATCTTCTCTGCTCCTGTAAAACAACCCCAGCTTCTCCAGTCTACCCACGTAACTGAAGTCCCTCATCCCTGGAATCATTCTCGTAAATCGTTTCTGTTCCCTCTCCAAGGCCTTCACATCCTTCCTAAAGTGCGGTGCCTAGAATTGGACACGCTACTCCGGTTGTGGCCGAACCAGTGTTTTATAATAGTATTTGCAGCTTTGATTCCACCCCATTGCGGAGCCAGGGGCTAGTATTGCTGGGTTAAATTCTCGGCTGCAAACACAGGAGTGCAATTGAGAGCAATCTCGGTCGATCTATTTTAAACCGTATCTGGTGCTTCACTTGTCATGTGAATTGCTGAGCTTGGCTGTGCTGTTGAAGGGTTGAATGTGCTGAGCAGAGACCCGATGGCACCCCGCAGGGAGATGGAGAAAACTGGACCGTGATCCATACCACAGCTCTTTAAAGCCATTTTTTGTTTTAATGAGACAGCGAAAGCAATTGATCTTCCTGGCCACCGACCTCAGCAAATTGGCCAAGCCTTTCTCATTGATGCTGGCTACGTGACACCCTGCTGTACCTAATGGTGCTCGGGCTTATAAAAGTGGCCTCGGGCGCTTCTGCGAAGCCAGTTGACTCGCATCATTAACAGCAGCCTGGCAGCATTTTAACACCCCTTCTCCTGAATCAGGCGTAGCAGCAGCTTTCGGACTTAGTGTGCTGTGTGAATATAATTTTATCGGGTGAAATGTTTGAATTGAGCTTTAAAAGTGCAGTCATGTTTTGAAGAAACGGGAACTGGTTGAAAATATTGGATAACGTTGGGCAGTTTTCTGTGTGGGCTTGATTGATAGTGAGGGAGAAATCCAATCTCCTATAGTAATCAGACTGAGGTATGGGTGAACTACAATGACTGAATCACTAATGTGTGTCTGCCGACCTGAGGTTTTGAAATGGAGCACTGATGCATTCTATTCTTGGAATCAGCAAAGGAGCCTTGGACAGGCAGCAGGGTCTTGTGATGCAAATTTATGGAAATGCCTCCTGGCTACTGAATGAGCCTCTCTCTGAGACGCATGACCATTCTCCAAATACAAAGAGATGAAAATATTTCCTGTCAGGCCTACTGACCTCGAGATACACCAGTAAATTTTACTTTGAAATCCTATTAATCGGTCTGTAAGAAAGTTTGAAGTAACAGACGCTGACCACCGACTCGTATAGCTCTGATCTCCTGCAGTCAGTGTAATTTTCAGGCAGTGAGCAAGATCTCTCTTTCACTGGGTCTTTCAGGCTGTTGCTGCGGTCACTCGGTAATTGCCGGCTGCAGCAAGTTGTGAGGTCAGTGTTGCCTCGTGATATCGCACACCAATGGAAAGCCTCTCGACTGATGTCATGGTGCCATGTGGTGATGCCAGTGCTGTGTGTGTGCGGGCTGGCCAAGCTGTCATGATCATGACAGTTCGTAGGCAGGCAGTGCAATTTAACATTAATTTGGGAGATAAGCACACTTGCATTGCTTTCCTGTAACCCAGCCTGGTTGACGGATATTGAAAGTGTTAAGACTTTGATATGGTATGGTATGCGAGAGTACTGATGAAGGTTGAAATGTTAATTCAGATTCTGGGAGCTGGTTCCTGCTATTTACATTGCTGAATCTGACACTTCTCCTGGCAGATGTAGATGCACCAAAGACTGGGTCGAAGTCTGCCTCTGGGATAAAGAGAGAGGAGCTGGGTTTAGCCGTATAATGGAGGGGAGCTGCTCCAGTGAGTCAGGAATCTGTATTAAAACTCGGCCAATTTAAAAGTCTCATCAATCTCCTTTGGCTTGGACTCCATTTTTATCTTGGTTACGGCTTTCCAGTACCTTTCTACTTTTAAAAGCACAAGTAGTTGTAATCCATTAGTTTACTGGATAATGATGGTTGTCGATAATTTGTAGGTGTGTGTTTGAGAGAGGTTCTCCAATATATTTCACAATGAATGGTATGTAATTTACAGATACTTGTAAGCTGCTTTTTGTGTTTTAGTAAACTAATTTATTTAAGAAATGTAACGTGCTCATTTGTTTTGGTTACTTAGAAATGTATTATTACAGATTGATGTCCTGGGCATGATGTCTGTCAGATGTTCCAGGTAAACCTGGTACACGAATGGATGGACAAGCGGAGTGCTTTATGTCCATTACATACACTCCAGTCCTTGATCTGTCGCTTAATCCAATAATAGTAACACTTTTTTTTTTCTTTACTTCTCTGCTATTGCCATATCTCTGAATTTAACACTGGTTCATAAGAACATGACACAAGAAATAGGAGCAGGTGTAGGCCATTTGGCCCCTCGAGCCTGCTCCGCCATTCAATAAGATCATGGCTGATCTGATCCTGGCTTCAACTCCACTTCCCTGCCCGCTCCCCATGACCCTTGACTCCCTTTATCGTTCAAAAATCTGTATCTCCACCTTAAATATATTCAATGACCCAGCCTCCACAGCTCTCGAGATGGAGAATTCCAAAGATTCACGACTGAGAAGAAATTCCTCCTCCATTTCCATTTTAAATGAGCGACCCCTTATTCTGTAACTATGCCCCCTAGTTCTAGATTCCCCCAAGAAGGGGAACATCCTCTCTGCATCTACCTTGTCGAGCCCCCTCAGAATCTTGTATATTTCAACAAGATCACCTCTAAGTCTTCTAAACTCCAATGAGTATAGGCTCAACCTTTGATAACCCCTTTATCTCAGGAATCAACCTCGTGAACTTTCTCTGAACAGCCTCCAATGCAAGTATATCCCTCCTTAAATCCGGAGACCAAAATTGTACGCAGTATTCCAGGTGTGGCCTCACCAATACCCTGTGCAGTTGTAGTAGGACTTCCCTGCTTTTATACTCTTCCCCTTGCAATAAAGGCCAATATTCCATTTGCCTTCCTGATTACTTGCTGTACATGCATACTAAACCTTTTGTGTTTCATACACAAGGATCCCCAGATCTCTCTGTAGCACTGCATTTTGTAATCTCTCCCCATTTAAATATTTTTATTTTTTCTAACTGTGAATAACCTCACATTTTCCCACATTATACTCCATCTGCCAAATTTTTGCCCACTCACTTAGCCTGTCTATACTCCTTTGTAGATTATTTGCATCTTCCTCACAACTTGCTTTCCCACCTATCTTTGTATCATCAGCAAATTTGGCTACATTGCACTCTGTCCCTTCATCCAAGTCATTACTACAAATTGTAAATAGTTGAGGCCCCAGTACTGATCCCTGTGGCACCGCACGAGTTACAGTTTGCCAATCTGAAAATGACCCATTTATCCCAACTCTCTGCTTTCTGTTGGCTAACCAATCTGCTATCCATGCTAATACATTGCCCCCAACTCCATTGAGCTCTTGTGCAGTAACCTTTTATGTGGTACCTTATCAAATCTTTCTGGAAATCCAAATACACAACATCTACTGGTTTCCCTTTATCCACTCTGCTCGTTACATTCTCAAAGAACTCCAGCAAATTTGTCAAACATGATTTCCCTTTCATAAAACCATGCTGACTCTGATTGACTGCATTATGATTTTCTAAATGTCCTGTTACTACTTCCTTAATGATGGACTCCAGCTTTTTCCCAATGACAGATGTTAGGCTAACTGGTCTATAGTTTCCTGCTTTCTGTCTTCCACTAAGTAGGGGTGTTAGATTTGCGGTTTTCCAGTCTGCTGGGACCTCTGCAGAATCCAGGGAATTTTGGTAGATTTCTCTGTTGTCACGTAACCCTTCAAGGATGAGCTTCACGCGATTCATCCTCTTTTTGAAAACCTGACCTTTCCCTGATCAGGGAATAGTTGAGCAGTACAGATCAGGAATGTCCCAGGTTCAACTTCAGGTCTGCGCTAATCTCAGCCAGGGAAGTTGCAGTTTGCCTTGATGCTAATTGAGATCAAAATGTTGTCAAACAGCTGCTGGTAGAGGATGTGTGGGCAGCTGGTGAGGACAAGATGGGGTTCTACTCCACTGAAAGAAAGACTTGCATTTATATAGCACCTTTCACGACCACTGGACATCTCAAAGCACTTTACAGCCAATTAACTACTTTTGGAGTATAGTCTCTGTCATCATGTGGGAAATGACAGCCAGTTTAACTGTTTTTGTTGTGTTGATTGAGGGATAAATATTGGCCAGGACACGGGGGATAACTCCCCTGCTCCTCTTCGAAATAGTGCCTTGGGATCTTTCACGTCCAGCTGAGAGCAGACAGGGCCTCAGTTTCATGTCTCATTCGAAAGACATTACCTCCGACAGTGCAGCACTCCCTCAATATTGCACTGGAGTGTCAGCCTAGATTCATGTGCTCAAGTGTCAGCAATGGGACTTGAACCCACAACCTTCTGACTCCGAGGCGAGGGTGCTGCCCACTGAGCCACTGGCTGACACTAGGATATATTTGATTGAAAGAACAGTTGTGTTTAAGATCAAGATAAGGGGTTAAGGACATGGGGTTAGGGTAACACTGCCTTGCCCTTGCAGTTTAAAAGTCTGCCCACACTTGACTATGAAGGCTCACGTAAAATAACGGTAACTTGGGCTAATCATCTGAGGTTGACTTAAGCAAAATTGCTTGGCTGCTGGTTATAGGTGAAATGGGTTATGGGCAGTGTTAACCTGGTTAATAGTGAGTGAGTTCACAGCACAAAACTGCCATAAATTGATGTAAACTGGCAGTCTTACTCTAGCTATGAGGATTGCTGATGCGGAAATGTAAATGTCACCCTGACTCCGACGGGGCAATCTTGAGAGGTTGGGGTCAAAGCCCATTACGGAGGCAGAATAGAAGGATCTTTGGCTACATCTAGCTGTGTTGGGAGTGCTTGTTGCTGATGCTGTATATACAAGCATACTGATTTTTCTTTTGGTTGGTAATACAAAAAAAATCATCGAAATTTAAAAGTGTGCCAGTTGATTCATTTTATGGAAATACATGGGGATTACCTAACTTGTAACCATCTGCTAGTGATGCGGGGCGGAGAAATTGGCCTCCTTTTCCCCTCCCGTTAATCTTGCGGTTGGGGGTGTGAGGGGAGGCGATAACGAAGCGCTATGGGCTTACCGACCGGACGTGGTAAAATAACCAACGCTCATGGCTGGTTAGCGCTGGCACTAAAACTTACTGCCCCGATCTTGTGCGCCCCGGAAATCATGATGTCATCCGTGTGCAGTTCCCCGTTATCGCCCCAGGTGAAAAATTCACTTCTGCTCCCTGCAGCATCGCCGGCAACCACGGCAGCTGCAGGAGGTGTTGGGCACTTGGGGAGAGGTAATTAAAGGTGGTGGTGGTCAGGTAGGCCAAAATGTTGTTGCCCCAGTATGCTGTGTTTTGAATTTTTCCGATGATTGATCAGCCCTGCACTCGGTGCTTGGGGCTGTTCCTCGCTGATCGCAGGTGCTGGCGCCCACCATTCCCAGCCTCGGCCACCAATGTCCTGCGCATTGGCCCCTCCCTTTAAGGGAGGGAAGGCGTCTGTGATTCCGGCAGATCTGCACGGGACATTGTGCAGCGCTGCACTTGCTCCTGTGTTCCACTTGCTCCCTTTAGCGCTCCAAGGGAAGTGGTACCGCTTGACTTAATGCTCAACTTCCCTCCAGGAGCGCTATTCCAAAAGTTCGCATTGGCTTCACTTGCGTAGCGCCCGGTGATATTTCTTTGCGCTCGCAAAAGTTATCGCCCCAAATGGGGCGCCACGCAATTTCCAGCCCATGATCTCTGTCATGAAGTTGCTAATGGAGCTTTGTGACGGTGTTGTAAATCTTCACTCTGCATGGAGTTTCCAATACTGAACGTGGTAAGCAACACCCTCTGGCCCAACACTCAACCACTAGTTTAATGGGTATCACCATTACAAAGGGGAAGGGGCGAGGCAAATGACTGCGTGTGATGGGATGGATACGGATTGTGTACCTTCTGCTCTATTCATGAGTTTCCTGTTGAGGCGTATTATTTCTGATAAATTTACTTCATAAGTAAATCTGATGTATATTAGAGAAAAATAATCAATTTTCTCAATTAAATATTTGCATAGTTAAGAACTCCATTTCGTAAAAATCCAGTGCCTTGAGTTATGTGCAGCTATGATGAAGCATTCCAACCCCAAGCATTATAATTCTCATGTTCTAAATAGCCACTGGCTACAATTGCAGTTTCCCTTTGTACGTGATCATTAATTTTTTCAGCATGATATTGCGATGTTGGGACCTAACCCTCTTCTTTCCGTAGACAAGCTATTCTGCTCCATGCAATGCCATTCACAGTGGGGGTGAGATTCTGCCACTTCCCTGTGTCTACCAATAGTGCTGTGTGATTGGCAGATTGAGAAAAGTCATTGTGGTTTGTCGAGTGAGCTTTGTCAGTATTTTCTTCCTCCTGCTATGAAGTGCTTTTACTAGTACCAGTGACTTCTGAGAAACAAATCTTTCGTGACAAACTTCTGACAATCTGATTGGGAAGAGAGTCTTCCACTGATCTGTTATTAGTCACTGAACTAAAGTGCATCAGCCACGTCCGGCACGAATTTATCAAAGATGTAATGCCAGATCTAGCAAGAATGTGGGCTTGAAATATAAATCCAATTGCGTGACCGATGTAGTAACTCGCCTCAAACTGCTGCGCTGCACGATGATGCGATGGGATTTTGAGCCAGCAGTTTTCCACACGAGTTCCCGACTGCAGCCAATATGTGAGAGGACGCTGAGCACAGGGAAGGAGAGAAACTAGTGGGCTAGTTACACTTTAATATTAAACTCTACAGTAACAACTATTTGCCGTTGTGCTGCACTCAAAAACAGAGGATGTGAGCTGGAATGCAAAATGTTGTTGGACACCTTTGGCGGGTTGATTTCCTGCTCCGTTAACCAAGATATGACGTGTGGCTTGCAGAGACTGCGAGCCAAGGGCAGTGTTGAGTATTGAGAAAGAGTCAGACTGAGCTCAAAGTAAAGTGTGACCTCAGTCTTTTATTGCAGGTCTCCAGAGTGCCTCTCCAACCTGTGAAGCCTCCTTAAATACCTGTGCTCCCAAGGGAATATGGGATCCCTTGGGACTCCAGGGGATGAGCCCTCTGGTGGCTGTACAGAGTAAATACAAGTCCACATATATAACAACACTCTTTTCCCCCCCGCCCCCCCCCCCCCCCCCAAAGTCAGTAGTGTAACTATTAATGTGAGTCGATCTGGGGCCCTTCTTGCCCTGGTTGATCGTCTCGGTGTGAAAGCTGGTGTATTGAATCATTTGGGCCCTCGCTGGGCTGCTGTGCAGCTGGGCTGCCTGGTGTGTTGGGCCCTGCTGGGCTCCTGTGGATGATGGGTTCTGCTTCGTGGTCAAACGTGGTGCCAGTTGCCACTGGTGTGTGTGTTGGGGGATCAAAAAAGGTAGAGTCCAAGGTGGGTTGCTCAGGATAGTCTGTGAATCTGAGTTTGATTTGGTCCAAATGTTTCTGGTGAATGAGTCCAAAACACCCTGCTCCCCTCTTTGGCCAAGACAGTGCTGGGAAGCCACTTGGGACCTTGTCCGTAATTTAAAACAAATACAGGATAATTGATTTCAATCTTAGTGCAAATGTGTCACACATCATGGTATGCACTTTGTTGAAGCCGCCTGCTCTCTACCTGTTCATGTAGATCAGGGTGAACTAACGAGAGCCTTGACTTAAGTGCTCTTTTCATGAGCAGTTCAGCAGGTGGGATCCCAGTGAGTGAGTGGGGTTTCGTGTGGTAGCTGAGCAGGACTCGGGATAGGCGAGTCTGCAGTGAGCCTTCAGTTACCCTCTTCAAGCCTTGCTTGATGGTTTGCACTGCTCTCTCTGCCTGACCGAGATGCTGGTTTAAATGGGGCAGATGTGACATGTTTGATCCCGTTACGGGTCATGAATTCCTTGAACTCAGCCCTGGTAAAAACATGGCCTGTTGTTGCTCACCAGGACACCGGGTAGCCTGTGTGTTGGAAATATGGCCTGCAGGCTTTCAGTAGTGGCAGCGGACGTGCTAGCCGACATTATCTCACATTCAGTCCACTTGGAGTATGTGTCTACAACCACAAGGAACATTTTACCCAAGACCAGGCCTGCATAATCGACGTGTACCCTAGACCACGGTTTGGAGGGCCAAGACCATAAACTTAGCGGCTCCTCCCTGGGTACATTGCTTAACTGCGAACATGTATTACATCTGTGCATGCAGGACTCTTAAGTCCGCATTGATACCGGGTCACCGCACGTGATATCTGGCTATCACTTTCATCATTACGATGCCTGGGTGGGTACTGTGGAGATCATTGATGGTGTCTTTGCCCTTCTTGGGGACCACTACTCGATTACCCCACAGAAGGCAGTCTGTATGGACATTTCATCTTTGTGCTGTTGGAACGGCTTTATCTCTTCCTGCATTTCCACTGGGACAAGGGACCAGCTCCTGTGAAGAACACAGCTTTTGACCAGAGATAATAAGGGGTCCTGGCTTGTCCAGGTTTTGATCTGCCGGGCAGTGACGGGTGATCGCTCACTCTCAAATGCTTCTATAGCCATGGCTAGATCTGCGGGCTGTGCCATTTCCACCCCCGTGATGGGCGATAGCAGCCTACTGAGAGCATCGGCGCAGTTTTCTGTGGCGCATGGTGGTTGTATGCGGACAACGTGAGTGCCCATCTCTGGATGCGGGCCGATGCGTTGATATTTATCCCTTTACTCTCGGAAAACAGGGATATAAGTGACTTATGGTCAGTTTCCAATTCGAATTTTAGTCCTAACGGGTATTGATGCATTTTCTTTACCCCATAGACACATGCTAATGCTTCTTTTTCAATCATACTGTAGGCTCTCTCAGCCTTAGACAGACTCCTGGATACATAAGCAACCGGTTGCAGTTTCCCGAAATCATTAGCTTGTTGCAATACACACCCGACGCCATATGACGACGCATCACATGCTAGTACCAAACGCTTACATGGATCATACAACACAAGCAATTTGTTTGAGCATAACAATTTTCTTGCTTTTACAAAGGCATTTTCTTGGCTTTTGTCCCAAACCCATTTGCCCCCTTTTCATAGTAAGACATGCAGTGGTTCTAGCAGGTTGCTGAGACACGGTAAGAAGTTACCAAAGTAGTTCTGAAGTCCCAGAAACGACTGCAGTTCCGTCACGTTCTGTGGCCTCGGTGCGTTCTCGATTGCCTTCGTCTTCGCGTTGGTGGACCTGATGCTGTCCGCCGCAATCCTCCTTCCCAAGAACTCCACTTCAGGCACCGGGAAAATGCACTTCGAGCATTTTAACTTGAGCTCCACACGGTTGAGTCGACTAAGAACCTCCTCCAGGTTCTGCAGGTGCTCGACTGTGTTCCGACCTGTGACCAAGATGTCGTCCTGGAAGACCACGGTGTGCGGGACCGACTTCAGTAAACTTTCCATGTTTCTCTGGAATATCGCTGCCGCTGATCGGATTCCAAATGGGCATCTGTTATGAACAAAAAGACCCTTGTGCGTGTTGATGCAGGTGAGGGCCTTCGATGATTCCTCCAGTTCCTGTGTCATGTAGGCTGAAGTCAGATCCAGCTTCGTGAACGTCTTTCCCTCCCACCTGTGTTGCAAAGAGGTTGTCTGCCTTTGGTAGTGGATATTGGTCTTGCAGGGAGAAACGATTGATCGTTACTTTGTAATCGCCACAGATTCTGACGGTGCGTCTCCCTTGAGGACTGGGACAATCGAACTGGCCCACTCGCTGAACTCAATCGTTGAAATGATGCCCTCTTGTTGCAGCCGGTCTAGCTTGATCTCTACCCTTTCAACATCATGTACGGTACTGCTCTCACCTTGTGATGGATGGGTCGCGCCCCAGGAATTAGGTGGATCTGCACTTTTGCTCCTTGGAATTTCCCGATGCCTGGTTTGAACAGTGAAGGAAATTTGTTGAAGACCTGGGCACACGAAGTGTCGTCAGCGGGCGATAGCGCTCGGACGTCGTCCCAGTTCCAGCGTATCTTTCCCAGCCAGCTTCTGCCATCACCCGGTACCACCCAGAGTGGTAGCTTGTGCACCGCTTCATCGTAGGAGACCTTTACAGTAGCACTGCCGATTAGTTATTTTGTGTAAGTTCTTAGTTTTGTGTGAACTGGAGTTAAGACTGGCCTTGAGGCCTTGTTGCACCACAACCGTTCAAAAGTCTTTTTACCCATGATGGACTGGCTCGTGCCAGTGTCCAGCTCCATTGACACCGGGAGTCCATTTAGTTCAACATTCAGCATTATCGTGAGACAATTCGTGGTGAATGTGTGCACCCCATGTACCTCTGCCTCCTCTATCTGAGGCTCTGTTTCGTCGTGATCCTCCTCTGCAACATGGTGGTTTTCAGGTTTAACAGGCTTAGCAGCTCGCCTGTACACTCGTTGGAGGTGTCCCATTGTTCCACTGCCCTTGCAAACGTACTCTTTGAATCGGTATGAATGAAAATGATTATCACCCCCGCAGCACCAACAAGGTGTTAATGGCCTTGCATTCATCACCCTTGATGCTGGACTCTGAGTCATCTGCGGACGTGCAGCTGCAGGTACGTGTGACCTGCCCTGTACGTTACGATTTGAAAACATCACTTTGTTCACAGTACTTGTAGCAGCACTTGTGTGCTGAGATTTGCTTCGTATTGTCACTGGTGGCAATGAACGCCTGGGCTATCATTATGGCCTTACTCAAGGTTGGGGTCTCTACTGTCAAAAGTTTGTGAAGTATGGTTTCGTGGCCAATGCCAAGTACGAAAAAGTCTCTGAGCATGTGCTCCAAATGCCCTTCAAATTCGCAGTGTCCTGCAAGGCGCCTTAGCTCAGCGACATAACTCGCCACTTCCTGGCCTTCAGACCTTTTTGTAGGTGTAGAACCGGTACCTCGCCATCAGAACGCTTTCCTTTGGGTTCAAATGTTCTTGGACCAGTATGCACAAATCGTCGTACGATTTCTCCCTGGGTTTTGCTGGAGTGAGAGATTCTTCATGAGGCCATACGTTGGTGCCCCACAGATGGTGAGGAGGATCGCTCTACGTTTGGCAGCGCTCTCTTCCCCATCTAGCTCGTTGGCCACGAAGTATTGGTCGAGTCGCTCCACAAAGGTTTCCCAGTCATCTCCCTCCGAAAATTTCTCCAGGATGCTCACTGTTCTCTGCATCTTTGGGTTTGTTATCTGTATCTCGTCGCCAGTTGTTGTGTATGGAGAAAGAGTCAGACTGAACACTGAGCTCAAAGTAAAGTGTGACCGTAGTCTTTTATTGCAGATCTCCAGAGTGCCTCTCTAACCTGTGAAGCCTCCTTAAATACCTGGGATCCCTTGGGACTCCAGGGGATGAGCCCTCTGGTGGATGTATAGAGTAAATACAAGTCCACATATGTAAAAGGCAGGAAGTATAAAATAACTTCCAAATGAGATACAAGTTAAAACTGCTGTAGAAGTCTGATCCAACCCCATACAAAAGGAACACAGCCTCAAATATTCTACATGTATTTCTGTGCTAGCTTCTTCGTATATTTACATGATGGGGAAATGGTTATTTCCAGGTGGTACTCGGGAGCTATTCTGGGCTGAGTTGTTTTGGAGATGCAATTAATCTAACCCAATTTAACCTAACCTAACCCAATTTAACCTAACTTAACCTAATCTAATCTTCTGGGAGGGCCCATTTCCTCTGTTGTCTTAATTTAACAGGAAACTAACCACCATTTTAGGATTATGGTTTCCTATTTTCCCTGTGGAAGCAGAGCATGTGAATTCATTGGATAATCTCTGATGCAGTAATGACCTTTTTTGTACTTTCAATAAGACAACTGGAACTGATGTCGCTGACAAATGGGGAGCTTAATTATGTGCCAAA
Organism: Pristiophorus japonicus; assembly: GCF_044704955.1. NCBI lineage: Eukaryota > Metazoa > Chordata > Chondrichthyes > Pristiophoridae > Pristiophorus > Pristiophorus japonicus. The sequence continues at coordinate 266,499,940 of NC_091979.1, forward strand.
TCATCAAGTCACTTTATAAAAAAAAAAAATTAATTTGAGATATCTAGTCGCTAAATTTGTCTTCATACAACTGCTAGGATATTCAAGGTACGCTGTTGTATGTAAATATACTTTGAGGGCCAACTTGTTAATTTGTGTTACAGCACATCCATAAGTGCCACTTACCACAACTGCTTGCTTTGCTCTGAAAGGAAGCTAATTATTCAATAGAGATAAAAGTCTCTCACTGATCTAACCTTGGTCAGTCAATTTAAATTTACTGATTTACTACAACAACAACTTGTATTTATATAACACCTTTAACATGGTAAAATGTCCCAAGATGCTTCACAGGAATGTTATGACAAAAAAATATTTTTGGCACTGAGCCACAAGAAATTATGGCAGATCACCAAAAGCTTGATCTAAGTGGTAGATTTTAAGGAGTGTCTTAAATGAGGAAAGAGAGAGAGAGAGAGAGAGGTGGAGTGGTTTAGGGAGGGAGCTCCAGAGCTTAGGGCCTAGTCAGCTGAAGGCACGCCCACCGATGGTTGAGCGATTTATAATTGGATGCTCAAGAGGGCAGAATTTGAGGAGCGCAGACATCTCGAAGGGTCGGGGGGGTTGTGAGGCTGAAGGAGATTGCAAAGTTAGGGAGGGACGAGGCCAGTTGTAAACCAGGATGAGAATTTTGAAATCGAGGCGTTGCTCAATCGTGAGCCAATGTAGGTCAGCGGGCACAGAGGTGATGGGTGAGCGGGACTTGGTGCGAGTTAGGACACGGGCAGCCGAGTTTTGGATGTAGCTCAAGTTTACGTAGGCTAGAATGGCCAGCCAGGAGTGCGTTGGAATGGTCAAGTCTCGAGGTAACAAAGGCATGGGTGAGGGCTTCAGCAGCAGATGAGCTGAGGGGGACGGTGCGAGGCTGCAGCATGCATATATGTTAAATCACATGTGTCGCCTTCTGCAAAGTCTGAAGGGTCTCGACTTGATTCACTTCATAATGGGAGTAGATGAAAGACTTGAACTGAAGTAACCTGGTTATCCTGGTCTCTCAGGGTATCTCTGGCAGGGTGGATTGATTGAGCCATTCATCTGCTGGCAGAGATGCAGCTTGGGCCATTTCCCTCAGCTACTCTGTTCATCTTGTGTCTGTACTGCAGCTTGTGCTGCAATGGTCTTGAGGTCTCGGCACCATCCCCACATGCAGATCTCCACGTACAAGAGTTACTATATGGATGCCTGACCAGGTTTCATTTTTATGAGCAATGTTAAAGTGCCAAATCATTTGCTTTTATACCTGAGGAGGAGGAAATGTGAATTAAATGGTCTATAAAATTAATGCAAGCTGCTCTATTTATTAATTAATTTATTTATCTATCTATCTGGAGCTTTCAATAAACCCTGTAGTTTATAACCTCCTGCATGATCTGATGTTTGTTTTTCCACTGTACAAAGTGTAGGCTATCACGATGGGATCATCATTCCAATAATCGAAGTACAGTAACAAGTGTTTCTGCTCAACCCCTGGGCAACAATATCCAATTCTGTGTGTAGGATCATGCTTTGGTTCGTGGGGAAGTTAAGGGAATGGTTCTTGGCTCTGAGCGTGAGAACTATTTATCGAAAACCAAGACTTCAGGGGTCACTGACAGTGATTTGATTTTTATTTATAGATACATGAAACATTTGCGTTTAAGTACAGGTTGAACCTCCCTTATCCTGAACCATTCCCGACCACCGAGTGGCACATGCGCAGAACCCAGACATGAACAAATTAGAGTCCTTCCTTGCTGCCGATTCCTGCAATCGCTGGCCTGACCCCACAATGCACTGCCCCCCCTCCCACACCTCCATGATCTCTCTGCTGCACTCCCAAGCCAGCCAGCCCCGATATCCCCTTGCTCAGTATCTGTACTATCCAATTTAACATGACCACCCCTCGTCTGGAAAAATTCCTTATCCAGAACAGGCCAGGTCCCGAGAGTTCTGGATAAGGGAGGTTGAACCTGTATGATTTTGGCATGTTCAGTGGCCTAGCAACAGCGGGGGTCAGACCATATTGTGCTCGTTTCTCAAAGTATGAACGTTATCTGAAGGGGTCTTTCATCTTTTAAGGCAAAATGCAGTGTCCCCACCCCCTCATTTGCTCCTTTCTTGATCCTTTATTTGAAGTGTCGAGAGGCAGCTGAATGACTTCAATCAAAACCGATTCATATTAGGATTTCTGCACTGTAAAATAGAGAAGCTGATTATGTGCGGAAGAAAGACCACTCAAACATGTATCCAGAATTCCAGCTATTTGGGGAAGTGAAATCTGTTGGCAGTAAATACTTCCTGGAAATAGGAAAAGGAAGCATTTCTTTGAAGTAGTTTTTTTTGTAAATGGTTGTGTTTGCATCTAAAAGTTTGTAGAAAATATCAGGCCTTATTGAGAAACTTATCTGCGTGGCTGACCTAACTCTTTATTTATAGGTGGGTTACTGGCAGATGTCTCTACAGTCTGTTGGAAAACGCGTATTCACCTAAAGGGATCGGAGAAGAATTTCCCAGAACTTTTTGTCCCTAAATTAGTGGACTTTTTTTGCGCCTCTTGGGAGATTGTGCGTCTGGTTGGTGTAATGTGGTGGGGCGGGGGGTATGGATGGGAATCATGATGTGCGAATGTTGTGTCCTAACGGTATTAAACATGCTTGCTGGGCCAGCTGCTCTTTGCCTGTCTTTCGTTTTCGCATCAACTGATTCTTGTTTGCGTGTCTTGCAGGCCAAAGAAAACAAGGAAAAGGAGCGTTTGGAACGAAGATTGTTGGAGGAACTAATCAAGATGTTCATAGACTCTGATTCATTTTATTATAGCCTGAGCTATGACCTTACAAATTCAATCCAGAGACTGAGTGCCTCTGAGAAGAGAGAATCACCATTGTGGCAAAGGGTAAGATTTTCTCCAGTATTTACTGCTCCACTGTTGGAAGGCGAGAATCGTCACCAAATGTCCCTAACCTCCAGCCCATCACCTGAAACTTAAGTGTATGTTCTCCTAGCTCCTGTCCAATTCCGATAACTTCGTACAAAGTTAGTTCAACTAGGCAGGAGTGGGCTGATCACCCGGACAGTCGAGGAGGTGGGCTTCTGATTTCGGAGGGTGTAGCACCAGCCCCAGGGGCATTTGTCACTCCACTCGTGCCTGCCTTGGGCCCGTTCTCTCGGCTTGCTCGTGGAGAAAGAAGGCATTCAAAGAAGGGGAAAGCTGACTGCCTCTTAATTTGTGAACACCTTCCAGAGTATCACTGAAACCCATGTCTCCATGGCTGTCCCTCCTTTAGGCTGAGGTGGGGTTAGAAAATATTTGAAAATAACTGTCAACCCAAGATGTTGGTCTGGTTTGATTTCTAACCTGCTGTTGTACCAACTGTTGCTGTTCTGACGCCGCACTCTCGTACATCCCACTTCCCCCACTCTTGGTGGCTCTGCCTTCAGTTGCCTGGATCCCATGCTCAGGAATTTCCTTCCTAAAACCCTTCCCATTTCCACGTCCCCATCTGCTTTAAGATCCACTTTAGAACAAGCGAGCCCCAGGTGGGCAGAGGAAATGTTTCAAGGACACCCTCAAAGTCTCCTTGATTAAGTGCAACATCCCCACCGACACCTGGGAATCCCTGGCCAAAGACCGTCCTCAGTGGAGGAAGAACATCCGGGAGGGCGCTGAGCACCTCGAGTCTTCTCGCCGAGAGCATGCAGAAATCAAGCGCAGGCAGTGGAAGGAGCGTGCGGCAAACCAGTCCCACCCATCCTTTCCTTTAACCACTTTGTCCCACCTGTAACAGAGACTGTAATTCCCGTATTGGACTGAACAGTCACCTAGAACTCAGAGTGGAAGCAAGTCTTCCTTGATTTTGAGGGACTGACTATGATGAGAACCCATCTCTTTGACTGCACCTCCTAATCTCTTTGGCTCGGTTTCTATTTTTGTTGCACCTGTGAAATGCCTTGGGATATTTTCTAACGTTAAATGTGCTATTTGAGCCCAAGTTTTAATTGTACTAGTTACTTTGATTCATTGGAACACCTTGTCTCGTAATTAGTATGATGATTATCTTGGATCAGGTTGGCTTAGTTTGTCGGCTCCCTAGCAATGTTGTAGTTCAGATAGAACATCAGAAAAAGATAGGATCTGTTATCAATGAAGTACAGGTACAATAAACTGTAACTGATAACTACAGTAATCTACTTGCTAACGTGTCTCTTTTATTTTGCATAGGTTGACGATAGATTTTTTTGGAATAAGCACATGATTGATGACCTGATTAAATTAAATGTAAGTAGCTATGCTGGTTATGCTGCAAAAACACCATTAGTTTATATGGATGTCAGTGCTCAATGGCCAGCACAGTTCTGGTAACTTCATTGTCCCCCCAGGTTGGGCTTTAAATAAGCCTGAACAAGACCTAGCCTGTACTCTAGGGTGGGCATTAATGACATTCTGATATAAGAACATAAGAACACAAAAAATAGCAGCAGGAGTGGGCCATTTTGCCCCTCGAGCCTGCTGCGCCATTTAATAAGATCATAGCTGATCTGATCTTGGGCTCACTTTCCTGCCCGCTCACCATAACCCTTGACTCTCATAGTTCATAAATCTGTCTATCTCCACCTTTAAATATATTCAATGACCCAGCCTCCACAGCTCTCTGGGGCAGAGAATTCCACAGATTTACAACCCTCAGAAGAAATTCCTCCTCATCTCAGCTAAATTAAAGATTTTACACAACTGTTTGGTATTAACTTTTTGTGTAACAATGCTGCAAGAGGTTCATAGCTGCTTTTATTAACTCGAGCATTTGTGTTGCTATAGTAACATTCAAAAATGGATTATACCTTAAGAGCTCGATGGCATTTTGGCTTAGCATCACTGTAGTTCAGTGGTACTTGATAGATTTTCATTTTCTTAAAGAAATTTGATGCAACACATTATATTTTTGCCCGGTTTAATTTGTCATTCCCATAGCGCACTAAATTTAGCAGATATCAGAAAGAAAGACTTATTTCTATAGTGCATTTCATGCCCTCGGGATGCTCAAAGCGCTTTACTGACAATTTTGAAGTGTAGTCACTTGTCATGTAGAAAACACAGCAACTAATTTGTGCACAGCAAGCTCCCATGAAGAGCCATGTGATGATGACCAGATAATCTGTATGTGATGTTGAGGGATCAATATTGCCCTGTTCTGCTTCGAAATCCTGCCATGGGATCTTTTACATCCGCCCGAGTGCGCAGATGGGGCCTCCGTTTGACGCCTTATCTGAAAGACGGCACCTTCGACAGTGCAGCACTCCTCAGCACTGCACTGAAGTGTCAGCCTAGATTTTTGTGCTCAAGTCTCGAGTGGAACTTGAACCCACAACCATCTGACTCGGGCAAGAGTGCCACCCATTGAGCCGTGGCTACTACAACAAAGGAGAAAAGGGTGTCTCCTGATTACTCCAGAACTGGACTGATGCCAGTCAAGCGCAGATGTTTGATTGAGGAAACCGAGGGCTAGCAGAGGATGCTGTAAATTCTGCTTTTAGAAATATACTGGTCCCTGGAGTAACCCCGTCTTATATGCACTTCGTTGTATTAATCAAACAATCTTTTACACAATAACCTAAAAAGGGACTCTAACCAACTCTACTAATTTTAAAATCAAAATTAAAATTATGAAGAATAATCATCTGTCCCTTCCCTACAATAATATTTCCTGTTGTGGCCAACCTGTTTCCCAAACTGTGCCAGTGTAATAAACTGGCTGATGGATACAATGATTCGTTCATAATTCTGCCTCCAGTTTCCTCTTGTCTTCCCACAATAGCATTTCAGCATGTAAATCTAAAAAGTGTTGTGTGCAGTATAAACAAAGTGTATTTTATTAGAAATAACTGATTTCACATTCTGACCTCCGAATTGGTTGTTTGAATAAGTCTCTGATTTTCCTCTGACATCATCTCCCCATCTACTTGGCTGGGAATTTTGACAATCTGTTCTTGTTATAAAACAAATTATAACAAGATTATTGTACGTAGTGCACAAAGGGTAGATTTGTAAAAGGTGGGTAGACCTGTATATAAAGGAAATTATATTTATCTTTGTAGTGAATCCTTCACTATTCATTATTCAACATATCGTGGATTGCTATTTTAATTCGGAATAGGAAATCTAGTTGAATCGTTATGTAACACTACTACATTCAGTGTTGGAGGACAGATAAATCATCGTTTCTGCAAATGTGATATGCAAAACCTTTTCAAAGCTTCAAAGCGTATTAACCAATTGAGCTGAAATAGGTCATCGCTTGTGCAGTGTTTGGGTCTCATCTGTGTTTTGAATTAAAATAAGAACATAAGAATTAGGAGCAGGAGTAGGCCATTTGGCTCCTCGAGCCTGCTCCGCCATTTAATAAGATCATGGCTGATCTGATCATGGACTCAGCTCCACTTCCCTGCCCGCTTCCCATAACCCTTTAATCCCTTATTGCTCAAAAATCTGTATCCCCGCCTTAAATATATTCAATGACCCAGCCTCCACAGCTCTCTGGGGCAGAGAATTCCATAGATATCCAACCCTCAGAAGAAATTTCTCCTCCAGTTTTAAATAGGCAGTCCCTTATTCGTAAACTGTCCCCTAGCTTTAGGTTCCCCTATGAGTGGAAATATCCTCTCTGCATCCACCTTGTCGAGCCCCCTCATTATCCTAAGTTTCAATAAGATCACCTCTCATTCATCTGAACTCCAATGTGTCTAGGCCCAACCTACTCAACCTTTCTTCATGCCAACCTTCTTATCTCTGGAATCAACCTAGAGAACCTTCTCTGAACTGCCTCCAATGCAAGTATATCCTTCCTTAAATATGGAGACCAAAACTGTCTGCAGTACTCCAGGTGTGGCCTCACCAATATCCTGTATAGTTGTAGCAGGACTTCTCTGTTTTTATACTCTATCCCCCTTGCAATAAAGGCCAACATTCCATTTGCCTTCCTGATTACTTGCTGTACCTGCAGACTAACTTTTTGTGTTTCATGAACAAGGACCCCCAGGTCCCTCTGTACTGCAGCACTTTGCAATTTTTCTCCATTTAAATTATAATTTGCTTTTCTATTATTTCTGCCAAAGTGGATAAACTCACATTTTCTCACATTATACTCCATCTGACAAATTTTTGCCCACTCACATAAACTTGTCCATATCCCTTTGCAGATTTTTTGTGTCCTCACAATTTGCTTTCCCACCCATCTTTGTATCATCAGCAAACTTGGCTACATTACAATCGGTCCCTGCATCCAAGTAATTAATATAGATTGTAAATAGTTTGAGGACCCAGCACCGATCCCTGCAGCAGCCACTAGTCACTGTTTGTTAACCAGAAAATTACCCATTTATCCCGACTCTCTGTTCTGTTAGTTAGCCAATCCTCTATCCATGCTAATATATTACCCTCAACCCCGTTATGTTCTTATCTGTCTCATTGCCAACTATCATTTTTGGATTGTTCCCAGGCCCCACTCGGTTGTGAACCAGTCCCCAGCAGATGTGAGAGCATTACGGTGGATTCCGAGCCTAGATTTATGTTCATTACCAAGGAATGTTTTGAAATTGCTTCTCTCCTTTCCCTGGGCTCCTGTGATGGAGTTTGGGCTGTTGAGAGTAAGCTTGTTGCTTTCCCAACTGGGGTGGGGGGGGGATCGATCCATTTGGCTGCTCTGTGATGCAGTACCATAATGGACCACGCCTGAGGGGCACATAACTGGCAGTATCGTGTCGGTCGGCCATTGTACGCTCCGCCCGCTGTTCAATTCCATTGACCAATAGAACTGATTCTCGGCTGGGGGCATGGAAGGGGCGGCAAAAGCTATTCTGCCTGTTTTGCGTCTTTGTCTAAGCCTAATTTTGTCCCCCTCCGACGCAACGTTCCCGCTGAGCTGTGCGGCCGCACAGCGGTCTGGAGGTCCCACACAAGTCGCTCACCGGCTTTACAGCGGAACTAACAACACGGGCGCAAAAACTTGAATGGGCCGAGCAGCCAATTAAAGGGCCCGCGCACCAAAAAACAAATCACAGGGCACATTGCCCATACGTCTTGTAGCCTTTATGTTCTGAAAGAGACTCTCTTGCCTGCTTCATTTATTATGAAAGCCTATTGAAATAATAAGCCGCAAATGGCCTCTCCGGGTCTGTACGATGTGTGCACGTGCCCGAAAAGGCCTTGCAAGTGCCTGTTCTCGTGATGCGCATGCACCGAGAACCGGCATTTGGGAACTGTCAAAATGTCTTTTGACAGATTGCACGCATCCCCGGGAGAAGGACGTTCGCGGGTGGCGATTTGGGCTATTTGCCTAACTCCTGCCCAGCGAATGGCCTTCAAACTCTTACGCCTGGTAAAAGCAGACGTATAGCCTACTTTTACCAGCTTAAGAGTTTTAAGAGAAGGAAAAATTTAATGTTATCACTAATTTTTATATTAAAAACCTTTTCCATTAATGTAAGTTTATTTTACCCCGATTAAAACATAATTTTAAAAGAATTAAATTTTTTTTGTCAACATTTAATTTAATTAAATTTTAATTAATTTGAAAAATGTTTGGTTTTGTGTTTTTGGGGGTATTCTCATCGATAGTATTGGGACCTTGTACAAACGGAGTTCCTATTAATGAGAATATTACATGGTGATTGGTGGTCCAGGCCCATGTGATCCCAGGACGTGCTTATGTTCCTGGGATGCATGGGCCCATACGCTGGACTGCAAATGGAGGCCTCGGACCGCAAGTCTGTTCCTGCGGGACCACCTGGTACTTTTGTTTATATAAAAGATTTATATATATTCCGATCGGTGGCATCCGCCCACAGGCAGTCTCCGACTGCAATTTCTAGGCCGATATTTCCCAATGAACACTGCAGGCATGTGGCATGAAGCACGTCAACTATCCATTTTATGTATCTTGCACCAATATGGAGTAAACCAATTATTTTTTGGCTTTATCTAGAACTGATGATGGGTTAGTATTGCCTGCCCGAGCACAATCGGATCACCATATTGAAGCCCCGTTTATAATGATGCACCTGTTCAGCCATGAACTCATTGAATGGCGGTGCAGGCTAGAAGGGCTGAATGGCCTACTCCTGCACCTATTTTCTATGTTTCTACCTCCCCTTGCAGAGCTGCACCATTGTGCAGTTGTACTGTGGGCTGTAATTGTCGATGTGGAACAATGGCAGCTGAGGAGAATTCTGCAGCCAATGCAGTGCATCTGCCAAAATGAATGGGACTTATTATTCACAGAAAGGTAAATGGCAATAATTCTGCAGCCTTCGTCAGATTAAATGCGAAAATATTTTTCTCGCAGGATCCCAAAGCAGATTTCTGGATCGTTCCAATAATCCAAGGGTTTGTGCAGATTGAAGAACTGGTTGTCAATTATAATGAATCCTCGGATGATGAGAAGAGCAGCCCTGAAACCCCATCGCAGGAGCAATGTGTCGATGATATCCATCCACGATTTTTGGTGGCCATTATTTCAAGGAGGAGTCGGCACAGAGCAGGTACTGAAACAGTTACAAGTCACACGTGTCAGCACACTGAGGTTCAGAAAGATGTTCAACCATTCTGTTGTTTTTGGAGGAAGTCTTCAGAGATTGATTACTGTTCTGTCTGCTTTTTTTACACCAGCGGAGTGTGTAACTTTAATACCTTTTGCGTGTCGTTTGATTAAGATCTGCTTCAGCAGAGCTAATGAGTCACTCGGTGCCTGATGCAGGTTTTGCTGTCCCAGAGCAATTATTCATTCGGTGCAATTAACTACCTCTCACACACCAACCCAATCCTACCCACATACATCCCAGTTCATTTGGGATTATCAAATGACAAGCGCACGGAATCTGCAGCAGCAGGCAAGGTTCATCTCCCCTACTGAGGAGTTATTCCATCTTGTGCCCTTTTACAATCTGGTCCAGGGAGAGTGATGCCAGAATGTGCCGTCTTCTCATTATTTATGCTACTATTTGTCTCTATACTCAGCAAAATTAATTTTTTGTAAAAACAGACCTCTTCTCCTTCAAGTTGCTCCTTAAATCCTACCTCTTCGACCAAGCTTTTGGTCATCCTAATGTCTCCTTATTTGGCTCGGTGTGAAATTTGTACCGATCACGCTAGGTGCTGTTTTACTGTGTTCAAGATGTTATATAAATGCAAGTTGCTGTTTCCTTGGTGTCTTTGTTCTGCACGTACTCTATTCTCCAGCAGCATGTTGTAACATTGTGATGTGTGCAGAGGGCCTGCAACTTGCCAGTTTTATGATTCAGGGTGAGTCCTGTTTAACGTCATGATGCAAATCCTGCTGATGCATTGAACTAGTTCGGGCCAGAAGAGGTAGCAATCTCGGATTGCAAGCCCCACGTTAACGCCCCTGGAGTCGTCATTTATATTTTGCAATGCTAGCAACGGTAGGAGGCCCATATGATGGGAGTCAACAGTCTGCCATCAAGGTAAAAAGGCCATTCGTTTTAACGACTTCATCCTTTTCACGAGCTGAGCCTGATGACTGGTAGGTTTAGAAGTCTATTTTTCAGCTCGGTCACACTGGGTTGTGTCAGATGAGTGTTCTGGCTCATTTTGCCTGTTTGGGCACCAGGGCTGCACTTATCCCAGTGCATACACAAAATGCTTTTTGCTTGCCTCAAAGGATTAGTTGCAGCAACAAGAAGAAATGCAGTGATCCATCATGGCCAGGCCTACAGTCAATAGTTTAATGGACTGGTGCCAAATTTGAACAGGCGTTACATAAACAAGCTTAAGCATTTACTGATCCAAGTATAAGTCGTGTAACTTATTAAATGGGAAATGACCTAGAATTGGAGCGAAGGAATTTGTTTGCAAAATTATTTCTCCAAACCGAATATTTGTTACTTGCCAAAAGCACATCATTTAACTTGTAACTGTGTGTTACAATATTGCTACGGCACTTGTTTGTTTTGGGTTTCGGTTACCCTTTTCACTGTCGATCGTTTTGGTTTCCGTAGCTCAGATGACTGCTTGCACGTGTGCTCGTGGTCCCTACGTCTGTTTTCACTTGATCTAATGTCTAGACCAATCCGGAACCATTTTTCATCTTCTCTCAGCTACTGGTTTTATTCCATGTTTCTGTGGGCTCTTCGCCATGGCAAGTGTCATGATAACGCTCTGCTCAACATAACCCATTTTACAGTCGTGGGGGGTCAACCAGGTCCTCTTTATTTCCCCAACTATGGAAGTTATCTAGCTGAGCTAACAAACTCTTTGAAGACTCTAGATAATACTCTTGTCTCTCTGAAAGGCCAAATAGACTTGCTGATTTGATAAAGGTAGGTTGGTAATTGATTCGAGAACAGTTACTGGGGCCTAATGAATCGAAATAACTCTCTGGTAAGGTCGAACAGGACCTGTCAATCAAGTGCATAATCGAACAAGTCACACCGTAGTCTGTATTTGGATTGAAATAAAAGCAGGTAATGCTGGAAATACTCAGCAGGTCAGGCAGCATCTGTGGAGGGAGAAATAGGGTGAACGTTTCAGGTCAATGACCCTTCCTCAGATGCTGCTTGCCCTGCTGAGTATTTCCAGCATTTTCTGTTATTTCTGATTCCAGCATGCTCAGTATTTTGCTTTTGTGTTCATGTATCTGGATTGAATTGTTTGCCCGCCTCTCTCCCTGCACCCACCCTCCAAAACCATGAGGCATTAGGCGAACCAGTAAATGACTGCAACAAACTAAGCTGGAATATTGTTTGGGGAGTGGAGCTGGTTTTTGAACCTCTTGTGTACTGTGATAGAATTCAAGAAGCCAATACCAAGATAAATCTCCTGTGATTAATCTTTTGTCACCTCAAGGACATCAAAGCCTTCAAATGTGGCGTCTGCTATTAAAACAAAAGTGGCAAACTATTAGCAGATTGCCTGCGTCGAAGAGCAGGCATCTTCTGCATCACACTGACAACTGGCTGGAGATTTAACATTGACGCTCATTAGGACAAAGATTTAAATAGGCTTGGTGAGCTTTAATCACAGTCATGCTTTGCGAAGTATACACTTCAATTTCTGTAACCTTTTCGAAGCTCATTTTAGGATTCATGGTGAGTCTGGGTATACAAAGGCACATCAGTGGTTGTAAAATAATGGTGATTGAATGCCATTTTATCAACATCCCGCTAAGCAGCAAATTCCCAGTTCTGGGTATTCAGTTCAGTGCATTGGTGCTGACTGGCTTCATTTGTTCTGGAAAGGTATCTTGTGCCTTAATGAAAGCAAACTTGCATTTATATAGTGCCTTTTACAATGTCAGCATATTCCAAAGTGATTTACGACCAGTGGAGTACAACCTTCCAGTTTGGCAGACACTGTTTAAATAAATGAGCATAGTGCTCCCACTCTTAATGCAGTGAGGGGCCTTTTCCCCTCTTTCCATTTTGTCTAAGTAAACTGCTCCGGTCTCAGATAATAAAACCCTAATGGACTGCAGAGTGGGGAGTTATCAGCTGGTAGCCAAATGAATTTACGTGTGGAAAAAGCTGATTAGCATTATGGAAAATTGCATTTCAGATTAGATACCAGATGAAAAGAGAAACGCTAGCTGCTTTTAATTTGCAGCCTGGGCTTCGGATCGCGAGTTGATTGCACTGTTTTCCTGCATTTAGTTCTGGATGATGCAGTTGGGTCTTCATCTAAACCTGCACTGTGGCCTTGCTGGTCTGCACGTGTCTAGCCGAGGGCCCAGGGGCAGCACGGGGCCTGCCCACACTGTGATATGTGTGTGCACTAGGTCCGTGCAGCAGAGAGGTCTCCAGTCGTCCTGGTTAACCCTTGCCACTGGATAAAGGCCTAGCTCTGTCGAGCCCGTGTGGTGGCTGTTGTGCACCGGTCACCACACGTTTAAAAAATCCACGCACAGGCATCTTCCACCCCCTCAATTGGAGTTCAGGACTGGAACATCGGGTCCTTCATTGAAACATCTGTGAACTCGTGTGGAAGCAAGTCATCCTCATTCGAGGGACTGCCTATGATGATGAGACTGACCCTGATGTCTTGGCCAGTGAGATTGTATTAAGTGGTAACATTGTCATGTGACCGCAGAGACAATATCCGCGTGTGTGATATATTACATCACACTGTCGCCACCGAAACGCACTGATGATGCTGATGGACCAGAATGTTTGCAGACCTCAGGAAGGCAGTCTGAGTGATCCAGTTTAAAAAATATATATATTTTTTTGGGGGGGGGGTCGGGGGGAAATGCATGAAGCTATTTTGCAGACGATAGTTGCATGAAACCTGCTCCATGGCAGCTGACAATGACGGAAAAGCAGCTGCCGATGCCTCAAATCTGAAATACAAACTTTCGATGAAGCACTTTCTCTGAACGGAGTGAAGAGAAGCTTATTTCAGCCCTGGCCGAAGACCGCCCTAGGTGGAGAAAGTGCATCTGGGAGGGCGTTCAGCTCTTCGAATCTCAACGCCGCGAGCGTGAAGAGGTCAGGCGCAGGCAGCGGAAGGAGCATGTGGCAAATCAGTCCACCCCCCTTCCCCCGACAAATGTCTGTCCCACCTGTGACAGGTTCTGTGGCTCTCGTATTGGACTGTTCAGCCACCAAAGGACTCACTTTGGGAGTGGAAGCAAGTCTTCCTCGATTCCCAGGGACTGCCGATGATGATGATGATGATTATTTCAGCAATGGAATCTCGTTGAAGGTTGGGCTCTCTCCTACTGACAATGTCCGTCACGAGCCTGCGCAGATTGAGTAGGCCAGATCCCTGTGTTTGTAGGGACTGGGGTCCTTAACCTTATGGCAGGTTTATAGATTCACATTTTCATGGAGTCAGTGGGCTGTACAGTGAAGTGCAGCTGATGGGGAATTGGGGGTTTGATGTCAGATGGACAGCGGTCATGCAGCGGAGACCTGGAATACATTTACAACGTGCAATTATACAGTGGGAAAGGTCTGTATCAGCAATTGTAGCACAACTTATTTCACTGGCATGTGTGGAAGAGTTTCAGCCACTCAACCTGTCACCAATCATATCAGAGGCCGTATTTGGAGCTGTCATGGAGGCCACTTACTTTGGTGCACTCTACTTCCAGTGTCTCTGCATTTAATGTTAGGACGGTAAAATCTCAATAAATGCAACATCCACAGCAATAGAGGCAGAAAGCAGTGGAAGATACAAGGCCAAGAGGAGGGAGCAGGCCAGTGGAATTAGTTCTGGACCATTCTCCCAAAGCCAGCACAGGTATAATAGGCCAAGTGTCCCCTTTCTGAGTTGTAAATTTCTACAGTTTTTTAACATTTTAATTCTACTAACTTTTTATACCCCTCCAGGTCAGGCAGCATCTGTGGAGAGAGAAATCGAGTTCGTGTTTCAGGACAATGACCTTTCATCAGAGTTCTGGCGCGAGGTCATCAACCTGAAACGTTAACTCTGTTTCTCTCCACTGATGCCGTCTGACCTGAGTATTTCCAGCATTTTCTGTTTTCATCTCATTTGCTTTTGTAACTTTATAACTCCTCCAACTGGATCAATCGAGTTTTTTTTGTAAGAAAACAATTCTATCTCTGTAATGCTGGGAGCAGTGTGCTCTGTGAATGTTTATCATTTTAGACCTGGATTTATATAGTGCCTCCATGTCAAATTCCCAAAGCTGCTAAGATAGCGACTGAATTTCACAAAATAATTGGTTATGTATGCTCTCCACTTTGGCTCCTGGTATGAGACCATTCATGTATTTGGGGGAGGGGAAGAAATGCTGAGAAGATCTGATTAATGGCTTCAAAATTTGTGGCTGGAAGGCCTGAGCTTGGCTTTTTTCACCACAACTCTCTCTGGGGGTGGGATAGCTGATGGAAAAGCAAGAACTCACGCTTGTGACTTAGCACATCCCTGTGTATGTCCCAAAGCGCTTTACAAATGATCAACTTACTTTTTGAAGTGTTGACACTTGTTATTTAAGAAAACATAGCAGCCAATTTCAAAACCTGCACCCACAAACACAAGATCTGACTGCACATGGGACCCCAAGCTCCCTATTAATTTGCCACTTCCCACTTTGACACCTCCATCTTTGGCCAACTACATGGTTATAATGAAACTCAACACAAGCCTGAGGAACAGCTCCTCATCGTACTATTAGGCACTTTATAGCCGCCTGGTCTTAATGAGAATGTTAACTATAGCTCCCACTTTCTCTTTGCCGGGAAGTGCTGATGATGTGATAGGATTATTCCTCAGTATTTAGTGAGAGTTGAGTTGTGTGGAAATTAAATTGAAGCACAGAATAAATTACAGTTGGTTAATGAGGTCAATTTGCATTTCATTTGAAGGTTTGTTGCATACACTCAAATATAACTTCGCATCTCAGCTTTTGTTTTGGCACTTTACAGCCTTCTGGACTAACATTGGGTTCAACAATTTTACACCATAACCTCTGGCCACATTTTGTTTGTTCCCTTTCTTCATCCTTTTTTTAAAAAAACAAACCTTTCCCCCCCCCCCCCCCCTTTTTAATTTGATTTTGTTTCTCTGTTTTCCATGGCAGCCGGTAATTATTCCATCATTCACGCCTTCTCTAGACTCCTTTTGTTTGCTAACTTTGGCCATTACCATCTCAGTTCGGCCCATCATCCCCTTTGCCACTCAAATCTCTTCTGCCTTCCACCCGATCACAGACCTTCCCTTTTGTTCTTCCTCTTCCCCCCTTCCCCCCCCCCCTTCATCTTTCAGGGCCCCAGCACTTCCTTCAGAATCTGTTACATTTCAAACTATTGCCAGTTCTAACAAAGGGTCTTCGACCAGAAATGTTAAATCTGTTTCTCTCTCCACAGATGCTGCCTGACCCGCTGAGATTTCCAGCATTTTCGGTTTTTATTTCAGATTCCAGCATCTGCAGTATTTTGCTTTTGCTTCTCGACCACAGAAAGATGTTGAGGCCAATTCACTAAATATATTCAAGAAGGAGTTAAAGTCCTTACTACTAGGGGGATCAAGGGGTATGGCGAGAAAGTAGGAATGGGGTACTGAAGTTGCATGTTCAGCTGTGAACTCATTGAATGGCGGTGCAGGCTCGAAGGGCTGAATGGCCTACTCCTGCACCTATTTTCTATGTTTCTATGACTTCGTCATGTTTGTTTGGCTTAAAAGTTGTAGTTCCTGAAGAGTATTATTTTGGGGCGGGTAAGCCTCCGTCAAGTGATAAAGGTTTACGTTACAGACACACTGGCTGGTAATTCAGGGTCTACTTTAGTGCCCCCCTGCAGAAGCTTTGACGTCCTCACAAAGTTCTTTCATTCTGTCTGATGCAAATGATACCGGTAAACTAAATACTGACAGGCGTGTAAGAAGGCAGGTGATTATGTAGAAATTACAGGGTGTTGCTTTTGAATTGGGGTGTGTTGGAAGGTCCGAAATTGCAACTAAGCAATGCTTGCAGGCAACGTTCCCGATTGGCTGCACATCCGCGCAGATCTCTGCTGTTTCTCACTGCCCAGGACCGGCTTTTTGCAACGTTAAATTTCGCTCGTGCACGAACCTGTGAATGGGCTGCGCAACCCTTTTTAAAGGGGCCGCACACCCAAAAAATGTTATGGGGAACAGTGCTTGCTGGAATTGCACATTTGAAGCAAATACCTCTACAAAAGGGGAATATGAATCACATTTTGACTCTAGTCGTGTTTAGGTGAGAGCAATTGAAATTTTATTTAGCGGAGTGATTAGCGACACTGTGCGGCTAATGCTGGGTTGAGGTTATCTGGTGGTGTCACTTCTGGGTTGGGCAGTTTGATGTCGCTTTCTCACGCTCAAAGTTCAAAGTTCCAGGAGCTCTGTGCCTTCCTGCTGTTCTTGCTGTTTGCAGTTGTTGCTTGAAATCAATCTGCTAAATTATCATTATTCCTTTTCCAATACTTGCCCTCTAATCTTTTGAAGTGGCCACCTTCGTTCAGTGGGAGCATCCTTGCATGTGAATCAGGAGATCATGGGTTCAGTCCCACTCCAGAGGCTTGAGCACACAATACCTGGTTTGATGTTGTTTGTGAATTTGACCAGTTTGTATTGAGCTTTTGAATCCAACACACTAACAACAACTTGTATTTATATAGCACCTTTTAATGTGGAGAAACGTCCTAAGGCGAATTATGAGAGAAAATTTAAGTAAATTAGAAACACTAAAGATCCCATATCTGATCCTGGGACACGGCTCAGCTCTTAACGTCCAGAGCTTATTTCACGGAGTCCTTTTAAAAGTTTTGCATCTTTTTGGTTGCCATGTTTTCTAAGTTATTGCCGTTGAACTTTGTAATTGCAGGTTTTCCTTAATATAAAGAAATAATGACACTGGAAAAGTGTGATCCTGAAACGAGTATGTTGGTTCAAAAGGATTGTTGGTAGAGGAACACTTCTGTCTACAAAAGACTAATGGCCCAGATATTCCGCTCGGAGGCTTCCCGAGGGCAGACGCCTCCGACCAGAAGTTTTTCACAAAAGTACCTGGTGGTCCTGGAGCAACGTGGACCTGTGGTCCGAGGCCTCCGTTCACAGCCCAGCGCAGAGGCCCACGCAACCTGGGATCATGTGGGCCTGGACCACCAATGAACATGGAGTATTCTCATTGATAATAATGGGAACTCCGTTTGTACGAGCTCCCATTACTATCAATGAGAAAACCCCCAAAACACACATGCAACACAATAAATAAAAAAAAAACACCGTGCATATTTAAAATGAATTTTAATTGAATTTAAACAAATGTGTTAGACTATTTATTTTTTTGAATTTTTAAAAATATTTTAATAGGGGTAAAAATAAACTTACTTTAATGGACAGAATTTTTAACACAAAATTAGTGATTTAATTTTTCTATCTTTTTAAAACTCTTACACTTGTAAAAATAGGCTATATGTCTGCTTTTACCAGGGGTAAGAGTTTGAAGGACATTCGCTGGGCAAATAGCCCAAATCTCTGCGTGAATGTCCTTCTCCCGGGGATGCGTGCAATCTGTCCAACGACATTTTGACAGTTCACAAATACCGGTTCTCGGCACATGCGCATCGTATGCTGAGAACGCAGACTTGTCAGGCCTCTTCGGGCGCCTGTACACATCGAACACATCGGAGAGGCCGCAATTTACTGCCCATTCTCATTGAGGGGTTCAGATGACAAGATATTAATTACTCTGAGATTGCTGCAGGCTCTGTATATATTGAAGTGTATATATGCAGTCCCATGCACTTCAGAGGGAGAGGAGTCACTTCATTTAGTTTTTTTTAAACCTGTCTGGCAATGGCAAGCAAGATAAATATTGATTGCCAGTTTTTATGACTTAATGTCCACGTGGAGAGGATAATGGCTGCATTGTAATAAGTTTAATTACTCTGAACTATGTTTAATTTAAATCGCATAGTAATTATTATTATTCTTGTTCGGCAGTTGTATAGCTATGGTGTAGAACATGTAATGGAATTTATGACTCACCTGTGGGTTATGAATAAACTGCAGCTCCTATCATGTGCCATGTTTGAATTTCTACAGGTATGCGCTATAAACGCCGTGGAGTAGATGAAAATGGAAATGTGGCGAATTATGTGGAGACCGAGCAGTTAATCCACGTCCACAGTCACACACTCTCATTTGTCCTCTCACGTGGGTCAGTGCCTGTGTTTTGGAGTCAGATTGGGTATCGCTATAATCCTCGGCCGCGGTTGGACAAACGTAAGTGAGAAAGGTGGATCTCCACACTTCAGTGCCAGCAGGTGATGGAGAATTAGAATTGTTTTAACACAACACTGCGACTATGGTTGAAGGAACCAATTTATTTTGTAAACTGAATCTTAGAATGATTAACATAATTGCCGTACCTTTATATATAAAGGATGAGTGCAATGGATGGGCTGTACTGGGGGAATTACAACATGTGAAAAACAACATGTACCTATCATTTTATTCCCGTCCGATTCCAATTGTGTGTATTTCAGTGCCTCCGGTACAATTGGCTTTATTAGTTTCAGTATCAGCTATTCAGCCGATGCCAAACTCCTGAAACAAGCGCTGTACTCCGAGCTACGTCACGGCATGTGAGTCCCAGGAGGACAGAGAAAACGCTTCAAGGACACCCTCAAAGCCTCCTTGAAAAAATGTAACATCCCCACCGACTCTTGGGAATCCCTGGCCCAAGACCGCTCAAAGTGGAGGAGAAGCATCCGAGAAGGCGCCGAACCCTTCGAGTCTCTTCACCGGGAGCACGCAGAAGCCAAGTACAAACAGCGGAAGGAGCGTATGACAAATCGAGCATCCCTCCAACCACCGTCTGTCCCACCTGCAACAGAGACTGTAGGGTCCCGCATTGGTCTCATCTGTCACCTTCGCACTCACTTTAGTGTAGAAGCAAGTCATCCTCCACTCCGGGGGACTAAGGAAGGAAGAAAAAAACTGGAGCAAGATATCGTCGCCAACTTCCTTCCTTACATTTGCTCGATGTTGATCAGTTTCCCTGGTTTGAGGCATCCGTCACAGTATTAATAATGATAATGTGTGGAATAAGATCATTCGGCCTCTAAACTTGCACCTTCCAGTTGACCACCATTAATTGCACTGTCAGGGACTTGGGGTGTACAGTAATACATAAAAATGGCAACATGGAGCAGGACATTTGGCTCCACCAATCCGTGTCACCATTTACTCTGCACATAAGCGAATAGTTCTAATCACATTTACCCACCCTGTTCCCATGTTTCTTCAGCCCCTTTTCCTCTTGAATATTGACATGGTTGTTTTCCTCCTCAGCTAATCCTGGAAGTGATTTGTGCCTCTTCGCAACTAAGTTTCTGCTGCCCCCCCCCCCCCCCCCCCCCCCCCCCGTTTTAAATCTTTTACATTGCATCTTGTATCTATGGCCCTTCATTCTTGGCTCCTCAACTATTAAACCGTCTACTTCCATCTATCCTGTCACATCCTTTCATAAACTTCTATCATATCTCCCCATAATCTGTGTTCTTATTTAAAAAAGAAAAGAAATGTTGTCAAGTCTACCTTCATACTTGCATTTCCTCATACCAGGCAGCCTCCTGAATCTGCATCATACCCGCTCTAAAGCCTCCATATCCTTTCGATGGTGCGGAATCCAATACAGCATGTAGTACTCTGAGATCGTAAGGCTTTATATTGACTAGTTATTACCTCTTGGCTTTTACATTCTGTATCTCATGATTAAAAAGTAGAATTCCATTGGCTTTTACTTTACGGCTTTATCAACCTGATGTGCTGCCTTTAATATTCTGTGAATCTGTATTCCCCAAGTCCATCTGCTCGACTACAGCACCAAGCCTACTTTCAGACTATAGCTACTGTTGTTTTTTTTCACCAAAATCTATATCTCATACTTACTGGCATTGAATTCTATCTGCCACTTTTTAGCCCATTTACCCATCTTATCAGTATCTCTGCAGCTTTCTTGATCTTCTGACCCCATTATACATACCTAACTGCTCTTTTTTTCCCTTCGAAACAAATTTTGATCCAGTTTGCTCTCCTTTCACTAATTCCATGACCTCTTGATCTTCTCCAGTAATCTCCCATGTGGTACCTTGTCGAAGGCTTTCCTAAAACCCATGTACCCTACATCCACTACATTTCCCCCATCTACCATGTCTGTTATCCACATAACTGGCCGAATGTGGTGAATAACCGCAGGGAAAACTTTCAAGCAAAGATGTGTGCTGACACCATCAGCTCTCCTGGCAGCCCCCACCCGCATGTCCGGAAAGCTCTCTTGCATGCGTGCATCGTTTGCGAATATTTTCACAGCACTCTGATGTGTTTTGCTGATGTTTTTACTTTGGACAAAACATGTGTAATGTTGTTTGGGTTTATACGTCCGGTTGTATATCCAAATATCCGGAAGGAAGTATTCGTTTAAACTTGGCAGATAGTCCGACATCATCGGTACCATATGGATTTTAGTACTTCCCATCCCTCATGGGAACCTTATGTGAGACTCCAGAGGCAATTCAATGAAAAGCTCAGCACAGGTAAATGAGTTGGACTGGTGGTTACCCTTGAGATCTCAAACTATCAAAACATGACATTTGTTATTACATTGTGAGGTCCTGTGGTGTTGAATTCTGCCATAGTCCTGTAATAAAAGGTAAAGTTTCCAGAACTGTTAATAAAACCTTAGCAATTTTTTTTTAACAGCTGACTTGGGAGACATAATAAAAGAAAACCCTTTGGCAAAGAATTTTTATGTGAGCTGCTTGAAAGAAAGCCATAACGAATTGATGCCCTGCACAAATTGTGTTATGATATGTGAGGGAGCATTCCCCTCTATAGCTTCTACCAGGAGGTACCGAGCCCAGGCTTCATCACTGCTCCCATTGCTTCGCTCATTTTGTTGGAGCAGCTGGCTGGGGATGTACAGAATCGGGACAGACGGAGCTGCCAGTTAGTGAAATGCCCCATCGAGTAGCTCCTAACTGAGTACTGACAAAACTCTCCACATGTGAATATTAAAATCTCATTTACCTACAGACTGGATACACACAAGCCTTGGAGAAGAGATTTCAACTGCGAATATATCACTCTTGCCTACTTTGCAATTTGTTTGTTTCGCTCCACTTAATTTGTTCTCGTTCTTGGCACCCGTTAGCCACTTAATTTGCTGCTCTATTGTTTACTGTTGTAAACCTACTAAATATGGGATTGTTTGTAAAGCTATTCTGTCGGTCAATGCACAACCATGTGTTTTTTAAAGCCATTTTGCTGACTTAAAAAAAAACAGTTCTCTCGTTAAGGGGCCGCCCATTTAAAATTGAGATGCGGAGGAATTTCTTCTGAGGGTTGTAAATCTATGGAATTCTCTGCCCCAGAGAGCTGTAGAGGCTGGGTCATTGAATATATTTAAGGTGGAGATAGACAGAATTTTGAGCGATTAAGGGAATAAAGGGTTATGGGGAGCAGGCAGGGAAATGGAGCTGAGTCCATGATCAGGTCAGCCATAATATTGAATGGTGGAGCAGACTCGAGGCATCAAATGGCCTACTCCTGCTCCTATTTCCTGTGTTCTTATGGTCCTTGTCTTTTTGAAGATTGAGCGGTCAGGAGGTGCTGCTCTTGTCTCCCTTTTAATGGTGTGGTGATGTTCGAGGAATAATGGTTGTGCTGAAGTGTTATTGTGCTAAACCTGAGCAGTAGTTGTTGAAGTGAGCTCATTCTATTTGGCAGCAAAGTGTGCCTGGTGTATACGGTGCACCACAGCCATATAGTCGAAGCTCAGGGCTATGCTACTAAAGTGAGATGGTTCCACCTGAGGTAAAGACATTCGCCGGGGATGTTGCTGCAAAAGTTGATTTAGATTAATTACAAATTCCCCGAATTACTACCCTTCCCTGTAGATGGGGCAGTGCCTTTCACTGCTTCCAATTCTCCCCAAGCAGTCTGTAGACTTGTTCCAGTGTCTGATTTGGTAATTTGAATGTTTTGATGTGTGCAGCTGAAGAGGAGACAACCAGCAAGTTTGCAGCACACTTTGAGGAGCAGCTGAACATTTATAAGAAACAAGTGAGTTACTTTCTTTTCCCTTTTGTCTCGATAGAATTCATTGCAATTTGTGTACTGAACAATTTTAGGCTGTCTGTGTAGTTTCTGCTTTAACCTCTGTTTTTGTGCGTGCAATTTTTTATGTATCAAGTGAGCTTTATACATTCCATATATCCTTATGAAAATTTTTTATTCTTGCACAAGTAAACAGCAATACCCCAATTATGAAGCATCCTTGAACACTGCTCTAACGATTACCCCGACATATCTGTCGTTATTTGCCAATGTGTCTGTATCGTGCTGTGCCCTTCGAGTTGTGTGGGCAAATAATATTCCTCTTCTCTTTCCCCATCCCTCTCAGCTCTTCAGTTGGTCACTGAATTGTTCGAGACACAAAAGGCATCAAGGGGTATGGGGGAAAAGCAGGAATATGGTGTTGAGATAGAGGATCAGCCAAGATATTGAATGGCGGTGCAGGCTCGAAGGGCCGAATGGCCGCCTACTGCTCCTATTTTCTATGAAATATGAGTGTGACGTCTTGTTAATGACATTGTTTAGATTAGGAACTTGTCACATGGAGAATTGCTGAGGCAAACTTGTGCTCTGGCATTTGACAGCAGAACACTGGAGCACCAGTTGCTTGAGCTGTTGCACTGTCCTCCTTCACCCTTACTCCTGAAGATGTAGGAAACAAGTATGTTTGCAGTCTGTGGATTGTGCAAGTCACAGATGTTGGTTTTCAATGTAAAAACACTGCCGATGTTCAGAGTCTGATTGATTAAAATTAGTTTCTTAAATGTTTGTGTCTGCCACTAAAATGTGAAATAGGATGGGGGAAGTAATTCATTTGATATATTCTATGTAATACTGTTTTTGATGTGTGTGTGCGCACTATTTAATCAACAACCCATGTGAATTCAGTCTGTCACCTTTTAATGGTCCTGGGTTTCACTCTTGCTTTGACCTGCTGTGAACTTTATCTTTATTACTCCCAACTCGCCAGTTTAAGGTCTCATTTTGCGTGGGCTTATTTATGAAGCATTTTATTGTTTCTATAGCACCTGAATCCAACACTGACTTGGCTTAAGCCCACTGAGCTATATAAACACTTTATGATGGCATGTCCGCCACCCAGTTTCATAATCCTCAGCAGACATGTGTTAACATAATCTCCTTTTTGTGACATTGGTTCAAGTTATCATGAGAACTGTATTTATCCAGTGATGTTTGGGGTACTTAATATTTGAATTGGTGTTTTAATTCTGTTGTTCCAGTGCTTCATTTGTGTGCTATAGACAGCACTCATTTGTAAAGCAACATAATCAACCTGTGTTTATATAGTGCCTTTAATGCAGTAAAAGATCCCAATGCGCTTCACAGGAGTGCTGTCTCAAAATTGGACACCGAACCACATGGGGAGATAGGTTTTAAGGAGCGTCTTAAAAAAGGAGGGAGGGGTATAGAGATTTAGGGAGACCCAGGCAGCTCTGTTCACCAGCAAATTTGATGACTTTCTAATCTTTGCACTAATTGGCTACTTTGCACTAAATGGGATTCCAGTCTCTGTTAAAATGAGCCTTCAATAATTTGAGAATATAGCATTGCATTCAATTGATGTTTTTTGTTCAATCTCTAGGTTATTGTCAGCCTAGTAGATCAGACTGGAAGAGAGAAAATAATTGGAGATGCCTTTCTTAGACAAGTTCTGCTCTACAATAACCCAAGCCTCACCTACGTAACCTTTGATTTCCATGAGCACTGGTAAGAACCAAAGACTATGGTTATAGATTGTGATTGAAGATCTTTGCATGGCTGTTCTCGGGCTTAAAATGTTTTTTTTTTTAAAGATGGCTTAGCCTGCAATATAGTGCAGTTAATAATAAGGCCATGAAGGGGTCACAAGTGTTCTAGACAGAGTAGATAGAGAAACTGTTTCCATTGGTGGAAGAGTCGAGAACCAGAGGACTCTGGTTTAAGGTGATTGGCAGGAGAACCAAAGGTGACGTGAGGGGAAACCTTTTTAGTGAGTGGTTAGGATCTGGAATGCCCTGCCTGAAAGGGTGGTGGAGGCAGACTCAATCCTGGCTTTCAAAAGGGAATTGGATAAGTACCTGAAGGAAAACAAACTTGCAGGGCTATGGGGTAAGGGTGGGGGAATGGGACGAGCTGAAGTGCTCTTGCAGAGAGCCGGCATGGGCTCAACGGGCCCAATGGTCTCCTTCTATGCTGTAATTATTCTATGATTCTATTAGACTGATATTTGATGTGCATTCAACTCTACATTGTAGCAGTGCACAGTGATCTGAATCTAACCGGGATGCAGAGGATACAAAAAAATTTGTTTTTTTTCTCCTTCCAGTACAGCATCAAAGTAAGTCAGATAAATGATTAGATTTGTTCTCCCCTCCACCTGTGTGGGTGGTTAGGTACCAGGTATCTCCCTTTCCCTGCAGCTTAGTGTGCTAATTCTAAAATCCCATGATTTTCTTTAGTTCAATATTTGTACGATTTGGGAAGTGTTATTTTTTAGTATAATGTACAAAATGTCATTTTACTTAAACATTTAAATTGTAATGATCTTTCTAGACAAAAAAATAATCGACAAAAGAGCTATGTGAGGGTTTGATTAATATTGTGCAGCAAGTGTGATTTTCAGTGTTGTGGAAGTGTTTGAGTGGATCAGACTCTCGGGCAGTTAGATTCAGGGGAAAGTAAATGCAGGATTCAAACCAACTCTGACACCAGCTGTCTGTGTTTTATGTGGGCTGTCAACATTCACAATCCAGTGTCTGTTCATGTCTACAGTTGAAAATCAACAGAGCTGGTATTTAGACAGTCCTCGCTCCACATAGCTGCCTGATCACTCACTCTGGTTTTTGTTAGTTGCATGTTACTGCACAGACCCACAGTCAGGATTGGGAGTGGGAAAGATGGAAATGTGTGTCGCTAACTCTGCCGATCATTGACAATGGAAAAGCAATTTGTCTTGTGTGCGAGTGTAATAATTTTTCATCTCTCAGCGCTGTAATAAGTGAATATCCAAAAGATAATGTTTGTTTTGGATGACCTTGTGATTTTTAAAATGTTTGTCTTCATTTCTAAATACATCATGGAAATGAAGTAATCACCACTGGTCACCAGGATATAATGTAAATATTTTTTATACATGCTAACAATTGGGTGTGGGGGTGGGGGAGAGTGGTTGAAGTTCAACTGAACAATGATCTAATACGAGACATTTCTGGTTACTTGTGTTTAAGAATGTAATTAATGAGTACCACTAAGGCAAATGACTACCAAAATAAAATGCTGAGGACTGCCAAAGATTAGCTTGCAATTATTCATGGAGTTCAGGTAGCATGGCTCTGCATGTAACCGAGGAGGGAGAGCCTTGCGTGCGGCGCCTGTAGTCTTTCCTATTAAAAGCAAGCTTGTGCTATCGATTCCTTGCAACTACACATCAGTTTTTTGGTCTCCGTTTATTCATCCGTGTACAACAGCTACACTGTCAAACTAAACGACTGAATAAGGCATATATGATTCATTCAGATACTAGTCCATCATTGGGAATATGGGACCAGAGAAGATGATTGTGATTTATTAGGCTGGGCCCGAAGTTTATTTTCTTTTTTAAAAAATCTGTTCTGTTGTCTATTGTAATTCTTGATTGTTTCAAAGTAGCTCCGTCTTGAATTTTCTGAGGCTAGCTGTCTCCTTGAGCAGTCTGTTTCACACAGTTACCACCCTTTGTGGAATAATTCAATCTAAGCTATCTGTTCACCTTCCCCTTTTCTGCGTTTTGATTCCATGCCCCCTGAGCAGAGTATGTTATGTTAAACAATTAGTGTTCAGTTTATGTTGGCCACATTATAATCTCAAAGATTAATGAGGTCTTCCCTGAGCCTCCTGCACTTCAGTGTAAAATGATTGGCCAACTGAGTTCCCATTGGAGAGCATGTTTGAGTTTTGATGTGCTCTTTTGTAGTCTAAGCTAATAAATTCATTAATGCTGATGTGCGTTTTCAATATAGTAGGCTATTAAAGAATTATTTACACAGCGTAGCTACCATTTCACACAACAACCTCTCGCCACACTGTACTGCCTTCTGCCTCAATGGAACTGAGTTGCTCCTTTTGCTTTCCGGTTACCTCGTCTCTTTGATGCTTTTGACACTACAAGTTGTCGTGTCAGCTGTGGCTCAGTGGGTAGTACACTCATCTGAGTCCGGAGGTTGTGGGTTCAAGTCCCACTTCAGGAATTTGAACACACAAATCTAGGCTGACACTCCAGTGCAGTGCTGAGGAAGTGCTGCACTGTCAGAGGTGCCGTCTTTCAGATGAGACGTTAACCCAAGGCCCCGTCTGCCATCTCAGGTGGATGTAAAAGATCCCATGGCACTATTTCGAAGATGATCAGGGGTTGTTGTGTCCGTGTCCTGGCCACTATTTATTCCTCAATCAACATAACAAAAACAGATTATCTGGTCATTATCACACTGATGTTTGTGGGAGCTTGCTGTTTGCAAGTTGGCTGCCGCATTTCCCACATAACAGGGACTACACTCCAAAAAGTACATAATTGGCTGGAAAGTGCTTTCAGACATCCAGTGGTCATGAAAGGCGCTATATAAATGCAAGTCTCTTTTTTTTTTTTCTTCTGACTGCCACAGATTTGTTGGTGTCAGCAATGGGGCTAGTGGTGAACTGGTCCAGGGATGGCTAGCATTTGGTTTATTCTAGGTTTTGCTGTTAAATTTCAGTTTGCAAATCTACATGATGTATCTGGGCTTAAGTTCCCAATGGCAGGAACTGGACCATGTCAAGTTGTAGTGACTTCTGTATAAATGTTTAATTTTCATGTTTCAGATATTTGTAACCCCGCCAGGATAAATTATTCTTGAAAGGCAGCATCGCTGTACAACTCAAAATGCGGCTTGCCTTGTTTATAGCTGATTAAGTCGGTGCATTACCTATGCTGTGGGGAAGTGCAGTGGCTGAGGGAGCAGCACCCTGGAATGCAGAAAATCCGAATCCATCGATTGTACTGGTTGTAAACATGAACAAGCTGCCCCCAACCCTCCAACCCCCCACACCCCCTGTCCCTCAATCTGCTCAGTGCTCTCACTATCCTAGAAAGTGCTCAAAGTCTCAATGTGGCGAGAGTGACAAGTGTAAGTTTCATTCGTTTTGTGTGACTGCTGCTGTTTCCCTGTAAAGATTCACTTTTTTAAAACGATAAAGCTAAGGACACCACTCTCTTGCACCTGTGTCCTAATGTTTATATTTTAAAATGATTTGCGTTCAAACCAAAATGCCATAGGAACTGAAGTGACTTCTTTCTTTTCTAGTCGAGGAATGAAGTTTGAAAATGTGCAGACTCTTACAGATGCTATCTCTGATATCATCACGGACATGAAATGGGGCTGGTCAGTATCTCAACTTACTACTGTTCAGAAAAGGGTGCAAGACTTACTACAGTAGTAAGTGTCTGTGTTGTAATGACAAGTTCATAAAACCAAAGACAATCTACTGGGCTGTCAACATTCCACTACATTATGAACATTCACTTGTGATCATTTGCACTGCGACAGTAAAGCTGTTTAGACTCGTAACATATAACTTTGATCATTTATATCTAATCCTCATCACATTATGGGCTGTCTATGATTATCATCACAGCTGCCCTGGACATTAGGGATTTCCTAAATTAATTGTTGTCTTTACTTTGTTGCAATAGTTCATTAAAAAAAAAATGATGATTTTTAGCACCTGACACTGAGAAGTTGATAACAAAAATATGCATCTATAGGGACTGTAGGACTGACTAGGAAACAGCATTGCGAAATTTACAAGTGTCAATTCTTACCCATAATCCACATGCTAAGATTGACCGGAGAAGTGCCATTCCCCCCTCTGCAGGAGAGGACAGGAAATTGGATGGTGAGCCAATGTGAGCTGTTCCTGCAAACAGTGCAATGGCCAGAGGCCTGGGAGCACATCTCGTGCCCACCCTCTTGGTCTGGAAGTGGAGAGTACTGCAAAGACTAGACGGGGGAAAGAAAGATGAACATTGCAACAAAAAGTATACAATTGTGTACCGAGTGGTGCAGTGGGTTCCTGCTCTGTTACCTGGGTTCAAATAGAGTCCAGATTGATGGGATGAAGGACTCCTTTTCCATTGGGAAAGGTCCTACAAACAATGAGATTGTGCAGTCTCAAACCAGCTTTGTGGGTGCTCTGCACGTAACTGCCCAAGCAAAACCTGAATTCACACTTGGATTCCAATGAGGCATAGTGTGGCTGCTGTGGAAAATGGCAACGTTCATATTTTTTGCAATGAGGGATCTTTTTTGAGGTTAGGATTAAAGCATTTATTTTAGTAAAGGGACACTACATTTATCTCGTGCTATGGGAGTGCTTGGAGCTTGTCGCTGGGTGCTCAATTTCGTAGCTCTGATGTGATTGAACATAAATATTTCAACATGCACAAACTGCTGCTGTTCTTGAAATGATATATGTTGTGCTCCAACATTCACTGTAATAACTTGTCCAGCGTGTTTCTGCTGAGCGTATCGAGCTCTATTTATATTTAAAACAAAGTGGGATTGGAGACACAGAAGTTCTGATTAAGTGTAAAAATATTAAAATACCAAATGATGTTGGAAGTATTTTGAGAAATACATCCTACTTGAATCCGAATGTTGGAGCATATATCTATACCTTTATCAGCCTATCCCCATTGTCAGACTTTAAAATAATGAGATATTTTGCATGGAACTCCTGTGATGCAACATGAAGTCCTGCTGCAGTGACTTGAATGAGAATGGGCCACTCCGGCACAATTGTAATGGAATGCTATAACTGGGGGATGACGGAGATGCTGGCCAGTGTACAGATATCTTGCCTTTACGTTAGATTCTGTGACTATAATTCCCTGGTGAGCGGAGATCTGATTCAAGTGCCCAATTTTACAGTTCACAGCGAGCACTCCGACTAAAAACGAGGTCTTGTGGAAAAATATGCTACCTTTTTATTCTCCATAGGACGTATGTCGTTGCTGCTCCTTGTAATACGGTTCAGGGACAACAGCATCTCTGTAGGTGGCTTGTGCCTTTTAAGTCCATGAAACAACACTCCCACACAGAATTTTCACTGTTAACTAAAGACATTGTTTTTCTGAGCCAGCGGCTTGTTGCCCTGCTCTGCACTGTGGAAACAGGAAGTGTTTGCATTCCCCGCTGGTGGAAAGAATGTCACAGCACAGATTCATCTGGTGGAGAGCATTTGTTGGCAGAGGATTAATTCTCTGCAAATGCTGGCATTTTCACTCTTAAAGGGAGGGTTGTTTTTTGTTCATGTTGGTATGATGTGGTATTAACATAACCTGGTGTCGGAGTGATCGCAGGGCAGGCAAACCATTACAACGAGCAAAATACTGTGGATGCTGGAATCTGGAATATAAACAGAAAATGCTGGAAATCTCCGGGTCAGGCAGCATTTGTGAAGAGAAAGCAGAGTTAACGTTTCAGGTCGATGACCCTTCGTCAGAACTGGAGTGTTCAGAAAGAACACTTTCTTAATGAGCACTGAAAGGGGGAGGGGCAGAAAGAACAAAAGGGAAGGTCTGAGATAGGGTGGAAGACAGGAGGCTAACCATTGTTTCGATTTCAATACAGGGTTGATCAGGCAGGAGAGATTTGCAAACAGGAAGGAATCTTCAGGGTGAACTGCATGGATTGCTTGGACCGGACAAATGTGGTTCAAGCTGCAATTGCACGAGTGGTCATGGAACAACAGGTATGAAAACGCCAGGTAATCTGTGGTTGAGACTTCAGAAAAAAAATACAATATTTGAGTGTCTGATCTCCAGTATCCTCTCCAGTTTAACGTTTAACATAACTCAGTCTTTCTCTTCTCTCTAACCCCCCCCTGAGTCCGTGTGAACAAGGGTATTGAGGTTATTGTGTAGTGTTGCAATGAATGTAAAAATATGAATTTATCTTGACAATCGTTTATCAGTAAAATTCACAGCATCTACTTTACATATATTCACTGTTCTCCTCCTTCGTTGGTCATCACTTGACAAACTTGCAATGATTACACATTAATTGGCAATTCTTCAGAGATGCCATTGCATAGCAGCTGAATTCGGCATCCAACCTGTCGAAATGAAGGTTGCCACCAGGAAAAGAAGAATTTAAAATCAAGTGCCCATTCGCTTCACAGTAACCTCTGTAACTAGTGTATCCATTATACCCAATCAATACTCGAGTGACTTACCAGATGGTCGTCTCCTCTTGACTGGAACCCAATCACAGTTGGCACTGAACCCTGGTTAGATGAGTTCTTGTATCCGGCCTCCAGGTAGCTGTTGGCTAGGTCTGAGTTTCCTCATCAGCTGTGTGAGGGACATCTGCTGTCAGTATGGTGGAAGGGCAGCTTGCAGCCTTCATTTTGAATGCTCCTTACCAGGCTCGCTTGTTGCCAACTGCTAAATCCAAGTCATTACCTGGACTTGTCCCACCCCACCTCCCCTCTTTCTCCCCCCCCCCCCGCCCCCCACACACTCATTGACAGGTCAGATCTCTCCCTTTCTACCATTATCACTTTCTGCCACAAATCCATCTCATGATTTGATCCGGTATCTTACAAGTGGATTGAAAGAAGTCCTTTCATTGCATACGAGTGAAAATGGATTTTCAAAAAGAGAACAGCAAAGAAGTGTGAGGTTAATGAGGTTTCTTTCCACTGCTGCAGGACTCTGGTTTGAGTGTAGCTTTTCTGGTTCAATTTAAAATTTATTAACCTTACTACAGTTCTCTAACATAGTAACAGAAAAACACACGCAGTGGTGTATTCAGATTGTGAGGAGAATAGAATAGATAGGCAGCAGTCTGAATAAAACTTGTAACGTCTATGAAAATACTGAACTGTGATATTGGCCATCACCGACCTCCCAGAGCTGCGTTACGGCACCAGTGTAGTGGCTCAGGTCACGAACTTCTGGACTAAGTTGCTTTTGGTTTCAGGTGCCTTGCGTAACTGTTTCAGAACTAAAGCAAAACACAAGATGGCCCAACCCATACTTTAAAGAAAAATTATACAAGTTCTGAAGATGCTGTTGCACTCATTGTATTGTTGCCTCAGTCACTTTTTAGAGGCTTCATTACAGAGAGTTTTAAGAACTGAGAGCATATTGTGCAGCAGAGGTCTTCTCCAGGATGGGGCAAAACCAACCAAAGCACAATTCTTGTCTGCTAATCACTGAATGATATTGGGGCTTTGTGGCAGGCAATGATAGAGTGAGTCCTCATCTTCTGAGTGAAGATGTGATACAGTGGGTGGGGGTTATTGTTCTGCAACCCATATAAAGTAAGATCCAGCAATGAATTAAAAGATTAATAGAATCTTGAATGTACCCTTCAGTGTTACTGTCCAACATATGTCGTTTAGACATCTGATTTTCGGTTCAATCCCAGCTACATTCTTACCTGGTTAACCCAGAGCCTATCTAGTGAATCCAGTCAGGTTAAGAGATCTGCACTTAAATTTTACTAATGTAGATTTGAGATTTCAAACTTTGTAACAATGTATCCATTGGTTTAAGTGATTAAAAAGTTAGGTGTGAAGTACACAAATTCTTGAAGGAGCAATAAGTTTGCACAGTTAATATTACAGTTGTGACATATTGACCAGTTTTTTTTCTCTAGGAGTTTGTTCATCTTGAAGCACGATTTATATTAAACCTTACTGATTTATTTTCCATAGATTGACCAGGAAAGTTATTGTAAGCTGGAAAACTAATTCTGGAGAGAACAAATCATTTGCCCATGTAGTTAGCTGTGCAGCATCATAAATTGGTGTGTGTCCTGTCTGACACATGATCAGCATAGTCTCCTATCATAGATTGTGAAAGTGCATTCACTGTTGAATGCTGTCATTATGGCCCCAATTTTCCCCAGGCAAAAATAATGGCATACACTGACCTGAACACAGTGATGGTAATTGAAAATAAAATGTAGGAAGAGGTGCAAGAAATGTTGGCCCTGCATATGTGAGGTGGGGGGAGGCGGAAATCAGAGAAGATGTCACATCTCCGGTCTTGAGGGAGTCTTAATTACAAATAAGGAATAATATTAGAGAAGTTGGCAGAGGGTAATTATTGACAAAGTAAATCATTATTTAATTGCAGGTTTTATTCACATTTCACTAAGTTAAAGATTGTATCACAGTACTAAACAATTGCAAATTCAATTTAGCAGTTAAAACATAAATTTCACATTTGTTGAATAGAATTTAACTGCTTTTTATTTTACTTTAATAATTTTTTTCCTCTTTCCCTTCACCACCGACACTGAATAAGTTGAGTTTTCCAAATGAAGAATTTTAGTCACATGGATGGCTCATTGCCCTTCCACTCATGAGGTGCGGATTCCGATCCATTTCAGACTGATGGGCTGAGATTCTCTCCTCTCTGCTAGCTCTAAGGGGCCTGAGATGAAAGCTTGGCCTCTTCCAATTCCATTCAGAGTGGGTGTGGGCCCACTGCACTAAATCGACCAAAATAAAACCTAGATTGGCATTAAATATAGACTCATTGAGAATGATGACTGAATTGACTGTTTGAATGGAGAATATAGAGAAATGGAAACATTCACCTTGGTGCAAGTGAGGCCCTCATTGAGGTTGGACTTGAGGTCCATTGTGGGAGAGTAGAAGGGGCTTTACTTTGACCTGGGACTGCATGATGCACTGGAGTAGGAAAGTGGCCCATTCCCAGTCGTGTGTCAGCTTGGCTTAGTTGATGGTACAGAGTCAAAGTTGTGGGTTCAAGCTTAACTCCAGGACTTAATCAGACACTTCAATACTGTACTGTCAGATATTGTCTTTCACCTAAATCAAACTCTTCTACCTGTTCAGGTAATTGTAAAGATGTCGCAGAGCTGTTGGAAGAAGAGCAGGATGATCTTCCAATGTTCTAACGTCCCTCACTGGGCAAACATAACTAAAAACAGTCTGTGGGACCGTGCTGTGCACATATTGGCTCTTGTGTTGCTTACATAAATAACTGCACTTAAAAAGTAATTAATCAGATGTGAAGTGTTTTGGGCATCTTCAGGCCATAAGATGCTGTAAAAGTGCATTTTATTCCCTTCCACTTTTTATTTAAATAGCATCAAAAATATCGATTGAGATTGTACATGTGTTCTTTCATAGCAAAAAGGGAATTGCTATGATACTGCACTGCCATCTATCTGACATGGCTATATACTAGATTCTTGATAGCAGATCCCAGGCTGTACTACAGTGGAGTCCAAATATATTGAATTGTACAGCATGGATTGATTGTCTTGCAGACATGTGATGCAAATATAGCAGCCTTGCAAAAATGTAAATTTCAATTCATGTTTCTGATGTTTCCTCTCAACCCTCCCATCTTTCAGCTGAAAAAATTGGGAGTCATGCCACCTGAACAGCCGCTGCCTCAGAAATGCTATCGGATTTACCAGATCATGTGGGCCAACAACGGAGACACAATCAGCAGGCAGTATGCTGGGACGGCTGCGTTAAAGGTAACATTCACTCCATTTAACTGATTGGAGAGGTTTTTCTCATAGGAAGAAGTCTCCCCTTTATACAGTGACATATTTGGAGTCCTATATTGTTCTGAAATTGTGTGGAGGAGAATTACATTGATATTAGTATAATTATGTATCCATGCTCTAGTATAGACGTTTCCTGATTGTTCCCTCTGGAAGTGTTCATGATTGACAGCTGCATGTACTTGGCTCAAAATAGCTGAGCAACAGATGGTTTTAGGCTCTGAAGGTTTGTTACCAACTGAAGTTAGTAACTAATGATACAATTAATCAAGAACTTCAGTTCCTCACCATTATTGTTACTTAACTGCTGAAGTACAGAATGAATATCGAGGCCCTGAAAATCTGTGCTGATTTATGGTGAGAACAGGGGATAATGCAGGTAGGTAAATGGGTTTCCGTCCCATTGGATTGCGCTGTAATTTGCAGTTTGGATGGAAGGAGCATTTTCCTCTGTCCACCCCTTCACCAGCATGCCCATGCGAATAAAGTGCAAGTCCTAAGGTGTCCCAGTAACGTTCATCTCACTGAGCTCGGTGCAACTTGTGAACAGAGAAGAGAAAGCATCGCCATGTCATGAGCAGATCCGCCCAATGGGAGTGATCCATTTAGAGGTCTACATCCTGGACAACTTTTGTTTTCGCACTGCTGAACAGTACTTCAGAATTTCAGGGTGAGACACACTCTAGTCACCAGTTCATTTGCAACCCCCACCACACAGTAAGAAATCCTCTGTTTGGTATCTTGATGGAGGAGGGTAACCGATCAAAGCAAAGGATGAGGAACTGTGCATTTTCTGAATTCGATTCACCAAGGAAACCCTTGCTGGACGATGTCATGGTGATTTCTGCATGATGATCTGCAGCCCAGTCCTGGCTGTCAATAGTCCTCATGGCTCACCCACTGGCTCCTTCCAAGTTGCAACCAGCGACTTCTGCAACTTCAACCAGGGTGCAGTCCAGGCCTGTACATGATAGGTCATCGATCCCATCTTCGAGAGCTGGGGGATTTATCCAATTTGTGATGACTGATTTCCAGGTATCAGTTTGATGGGCCTGTTAGTAATTCCAGAATTCAGGCAGCAGTCAATAGCACCCAGGGTGCACTGTGGCCTCACTGAATTTCCCGAGCAGGTGATGATTCTACTCCATCCATGTTCAAATCGTTGATGAGCAGTTGCAACGACTCCTGCATATTGATGCCAGGTTTTCAGGGGGGAGTTGTAAACCTTTCATGTGGAGCTCTAGCCTCCCAGCTCTACTCAGGAAAGACAGTGAAGTGTTACGATAGCTTTTCGGAGACCCAAGAAAATTAGGAATGGGAGCAGGAGTAAGCCATAAGGCCCCTCGAGCCTGCTCCGCCATTCATTAAGATCATGGCTGATCTGATCATGGACTCAGCTCCACTTCCCCATCCGCTCCCCATAACCCTTTATCCCCTTATCGTTTAAGAAATTGTCTATTTCTGTCTTAAATTTATTTAATGTCCCAACTTCCACATCTCTCTGAGGCAGCGAATTTCACAGATTCACAACCTGTGGAAGCATCCTCTCTGCATCCACCTTGTCAAGCCCCCTCATAATCTTATACGTTTCGATAAGATCATCTCTCATTCTTCTGAATTCCAATGAGTAGAGGCCCAACCTACTCAACCTTTCCTCATAAGTTAACCCACTCATCCCCAGGATCAACCTAGTAAACCTTCTCTGAACCTTCCACAGCAAGTATATATTTTCGTAAATATGGAAACCAAAACTGCACGCAGTATTCCAGGTATGGCTTCACCAATACCCTATTCAAGACTTCCCTGCTTTTATACTCCATCCCCTTTGCATAAAGGCCAAGATTCCATTGGCCTTCCTGATCACTTGTTCTACCTGCATACTATCCTTTTGTGTTTCGTGCACAAGTACCCCCAGGTCCCGCTGTACTGCGGCACTTTGCAATCTTTCTCCATTTAAATAATAACTTGCTCTTTGATTTTATTTTTGCCAAAGTGCATGACCTCACACTTTCCAACATTATACTCCATATGCCTAATTCTTGCCCACTTACTTAGCCTGTCTATGTCCTCCTGCAGCCTCTATGTCCTCCTCACACATTGCCCTTCCTCCCATCTTTGTATCATCAGCAAATTTGGCTACGTTACACTCAGTCCCCTCTTCCAAGTCGTTAATATAGATTGTAAATAGTTTGGGTCCCAGCACTGATCCCTGCGACACCCCACTCGTTACTGATTGCCAAGCAGAAAATGAACCATTTATCCCGACTCTCTTTTCTGTTTGTCAGCCAACCTTCTATCCATGCTAATATATTACCTCCAACTCCGTGAACTTTAATCTTGTGCAGTAACCTTTCGTGGGCTCCTTGTCACATGCCTTCAGGAAGTCCAAATACACCACATCCACTGGTTCCCCTTTATCCACCCTGTTCATTACATCCTCAAAGAATTTAAGTAAATTTGTCAAACATGACTTCCCCTTCATAAATCCATGCTGACTTTGCCTGACCAAATTTTGCTTTTCCAAATGTCCTGTTACTGCTTCTTTAATAATGGACTCCAACATTTTCCCAACCACAGATGTTAGACTAACTGGTCTATAGTTTCCTGCTTTTTGTCTGCCTCCTTTTTTAAATAGGGGCGTTACATTTGCAGTTTTCCAATCTGCTGCGACCTCCCCAGAATCCAGGGAATTTAGGTAAATTACAACCAATGCATCCACAATCCCTGCTGCTACTTCTCAAGACCCTAGGATGCAAGCCATCAGGTCCAGGGGATTTATTTGCCTTTCGTCCCATTATCTTACTGAGCACTGCCTCCTTAGTGATTGCGATTGTGTTAAGTTCCTCCCCCCCCGCACCCCCATAGCCCCTTGACTATCCACTGTTGGAATATTGTTGATGTCCTCTACGGTAAAAGCTGATACAAGATACTTGTTCAGAGTTTCTGCCATCTCCATGTTCCCCATTACTAATTCCCTGGCCTCGTCCGCTAAGGGACCAACATTTACTTTAGCCATTCTTTCTTTTTATATAGCTATAGAAACTCTTGCTATCTGTTTTTAGATTTTGTGCTAGTTTACTTTCATAGTCGATCTTCCCTTAATTTTTTTAGTCATTCTTTGCTGGCTTTTAAAAACGTCCCAATCTTCTGTCCTCCCACTAGTTTTGGCCACTTTGTATGACTTGTTTTTAATTGGATACTGTCCTTTATTTCTTTAGTTAGCCATGGATGGCTTTCTTTTCTCTTGCACCCTTTCCTCCTTACTGGAATATATTTTTCTTGAGTTGTGAAATATCTCTTTATATGTACACCACTGTGCATCAGCCGTCCCACACTTCAATCTGTTTTCCCAGTCCACTTTAGCCAACTCGGCCCTCATACCTTCATAGTCTCCTTTATTTAAGCTTAGTACGCTGGTTAGAGATCCAACTTTCTCACCCTCCATCTGAATTTGAAATGCAATCATGCGATGATCACTCATTCCTAGAGGATCCTTTACTAGGAGATTGTTGATTAATCCTGTTTCATTACACAGGACCAGATCTAGGATAGCCTGCCCCTGGTTGGTTCCATTACATACTGCTCAAGGAACCCGTCCCTTATGCATTCTATGAACTCTTTCTCAAGGCTACCCTGACCAATTTGATTTGTCCAATCAATATGGAGGTTAAAATCAAGTGCCTATCCAAGTACCTTTTTAAATGTTGGGAGGGCTTCTGCATCCACCACCCTTCCAGGCAGCGAGTTCCAGACCCCCACAACCCACTCCGTGAAGAAGCCTCCCCTCAAATCCCCTCTGAACCTTTCACCAACCAGCTTAAAACTATGCCCCCTTGTAATTGACCCCTCCACCAAGGGGAATAGGCCCTTGCTATCCACTATATCCAGGCCCCTCAAAATGTTACACACCTCAATGAGGTCTCCTCTCCGCCTCCTCTGTTCCAATGAGAACAAACCCAACCTATCCAATCTCATAGCTAAGATTCTCCATTCCAGGCAGCATCCCAGTAGATCTCCTCCGCACCCTCTCTAGTGCAATCACGTCCTTTCTAATAATATGGCGACCAGAACTGCATGCAGTACTCCAGCAGTAACCACAGTATTATACAATTTAAGCATAACCTCCCTGCTCTTGCATTCTATGCCTCGGCTATTCCGTATGCCTTCTTAACCATCTTATCCACCTGGCCTGTTACTTTCAGGGATCTCTGGACAAGCACTTCAAGGTCCCTTTGTTCATCTACACTATTAAGTGGCCTACTGTTTAATGTGTATACCATTTCCTTATTGGCCCTCCCCAAGTGCATTGCCTCACACTTCTCTGAATTAAATTCCATTTTCCACTGCTCTGCCCACCTGACCAGTTGATTGATATCCTCCTGCAGCCCATGACTTTCCTCTTCATTATCAACCACACAGCCAATTTTAGTGTCGTCTGCAAACTTCTTAATCTTACTCCCTATATTCAGATCGAGATCATTGATGTATACCACAAAAAGCAAGGGACCCAGTACTGAGCCCTGCGGAAGCCCACTGGAAACATCCTTCCAATCACAAAAACATCCATCAACCATTACCCTTTGCTTCCAACCTCCAAGCCAATTTTGGATCCAACTTTCCGCTTTGCCGTGGATCCCATGGGCTTTAACCTTCGTGACCAGTCTACTATGTGGGATCTTATCAAAAGCTTTGCTAAAGTCCATATATGCTACATCGTATGCACTACCCTCCTGGTTACCTCCTCCAAAAAATTCAATCAGTTTAGTCGAACACGATCTTCCCTTAACAAATCCATGCTGACTGTCCCTAATTAATCCTTGCCTTTCTAAATGTAAATTTATCCTGTCTTTGAGGAGTTTTTCCAATAATTTTCCTACTGCTGAGTTTAGGCTGACAGGCCTGTAATTACTCAGCCTATCCCTATCTCCCTTCTTAAACAAGGGTACCACATTAGCAGTCCTCTGGCA
The DNA here is from genome assembly GCF_044704955.1 of Pristiophorus japonicus. Lineage (NCBI taxonomy): Eukaryota > Metazoa > Chordata > Chondrichthyes > Pristiophoridae > Pristiophorus > Pristiophorus japonicus. The sequence goes on from NC_091979.1 coordinate 266,539,068, forward strand.
CCATGCGTAAATCCAAAGAGGACTGGAAAATGATGGTCGAGGCCTCTGTTATTTCCTCTTTTACTTTGCTCAACAGCCTGGGATGCATTTCATCCAGGCCTGGGAACTTAACTACTTTCAAAGCTGCTAAACCTCTTAATACCTCCCCTCTCTCTCTCTCTCTCTCTCTCTCTCTCTCTCTCTCTCTCTCTCTCTCTCTCTTTATTTCATCCAGAATTTCACACTCCTCCTTGATAACAGTATCTACATTGCCCCTTTCCTTTGTGAAAACAGACGCAAAGTATTCATTAAGAACCACACCAACATCTTCTGCCTCCACACAAAGATTGCCCTCATGGTCTCTAATAGGCCCTACCCTTTCTTTAGTTATCCTCTTGCTCTTAATATATTTATAGAACATTTTTGGGTTTTCCTTAATTTTACTTGCCAAGAATTTTTCATGCTCTCTCTTAGCATTCCTAATATCCTTTTTAATTTTGCTTCTGAACTTTCTATATTCCTCCCAAGATTCTACAGTATTTAGTCGTCGGTATATGACAAGCTTCCCTTTTTTTCTTTATCCCCCCTGTAAGTCCCTAGACATCCAGGGGGCTCTAGAATTGTTATTCCCGCTCTTTTTTTTTCTTTAAGGGCACATGTTTGGCCTGAACCTTGCGGATCTCCTCCTTGAATACCTCCAACTATTCCGACACCGATTTACCTAAAAGTAGCTGTTTCCAGTCCACTGTGGCACATCACTCCTCAACTTGGCAAAGTTAGCTTTTCCCTACTTTGGGACTTTTATTCCTGGTCTATCTTTGTCCTTATCCATAACTAACTTGAAACTGACTGAATTATGGTCACTGGCACCCAAGTGCTCTCCCTCTAATACCCCTTCCACCAGCCCAGCTTCATTCCCCAAAACTAAATCCAAAACCGCCCCCTCTCGTGTTGGGCTTGTTACATACAGACTAAAAAAAGAGTTCTCTTGAATGCATTTTAAGAATTCCGCACCCTCTATACACTTCACACTATATTTGTCGCAATCAATATTGGGATAGTTAAAATCCCCTACTATTACTACCCTATTGTTTTTGGACTTCACAGAAATTTGCCTACATATTTGCTGCTCTAACACCCTCCCACTGCTTGGGGGTCTATAATACACGGCCAGCAGTGTGATCGCCCCTTTTTATTTTTCAATTAGACCCATATGGCCTTATTTGATCCCTCTAACATCATATCCCTCCTCACCACTGCAATAGTTATTTAAATCAATACTGCGACACCCCCCCCCCCCTTTTTACCCCCCCTCCATCTTGTCTAAAAATCCTGTAACCAGGAATATTGAGCTGCCAAACCTGCCCCTCTTTCAGCCATGTCTCCTGTAATGGCTGCAATGTCATACTCCCAAGTGCCTACCTGTGCTCTTGGCTCATCTGCCTTATTTGCTATACTCCTTGCATTGAAGTATATACCATTCAGCACAGGAAGACCTCTTTGATTACTAAAGAACCCTTGTTTCCTCTGTCTTACCGATTCACTTTCTAAATTCTTGCTATCCAATTTCAACTTTACTTCCTTCCCTATTGAATTTGTTCTCGGGTTCCCATCCCCCTGCCAAGCTAGTTTAAACTCTCCCCAACAACACTGGCAAAACTCCCCATGAGGATATTGGTCCTGGTGCTGTTGAGGTGCAACCTGTGCAGTTTGTACAGGTCCCAATGCCTTGGGGAAACAAAAGCCCTTCCTCATACACCAACTTTCCAGCCACGAGTTCATCCACTCTATCCTTCTATTCTCATACTCATTAGATGTGGCACTGGTAGTAACTCAGAGATTATACCTTTTTGAGGTCCTACCCTTTAATTCTTTTCCTAGTTCCCTGAATTCTTCCTGCAGGACCTCATCCCTTTTTCTACCTATGTCGTTGGTCTCGGTATAGACCACGACCTCGAGTTGTTTACCCTTTCCCCACCGCCCCCCCTCCCCAGCCCCCAGGATGCCCTCTGTCCGCTCTGTGACATCCTTGACACTGGCACCAGGGAGGCACCATACCATCCTGGAGTCACGTCTACGGCTGCAGAAACTCTTCTCTATTTCCCCTAACTATTAAATCCCCTACCACTACAGTTCTTTTATTCTTCGCTCCCCCTGTGCAGCTGAGCCATCCATGGTGCCTTGGACTTGGCTCAAGCAGCTGCACTCTCCAGAGGCACCATCGCCCTCACCAGTGCTCAGAAGAGAATGTCGGTTGGAAAGTGAGATGGACTCACGGTGGGGTGGGGAGGAGGAGGGGGTGGGGGGGGAAACTCCTGTACGACCTGCCTAGCTTTCTTACTCCATCTGGTGGTCACCCACTTCCCTTCTGCCTGCATGCTTTTAAGCTGCGGGGTGACCACCTCCTGAAACATGCTATCCACATAGCTCTCAGCCTCGCGGATGCACAATCTTGACTCCAGCCACCGCTCAAGCTCCGAAACACGATGCTCGAGTAGTTGAAGCTGGAGACACCTCCTGCACACATGGTTGTTTAGGCCGTGCGACGTGTTGAGGACTTCCCACATGCCGCAGGATATGCACTCCACAGGACTGAGCTGCCTTGTCATCCCTCTAATTAGACTTATCTAATTAAAAAGAAAAAGAGGGAGATACTTATCAATCAAACAACCAACCACTTACCTGCCCGGATGAGGGCCATGAGCTCCTTGCCAGGAGTGAACTCTTCGCCTACCTTTGGCCCTCCTGCTCCTCGGACTCCTGGTCGACCGAACTCTCTGGCCTCCAGAACTCACCGAACTCTCGAACTCTCTGGCCTCGGACTCCCCGAGTTCGGGGCCTCTCGGGTCGGGGCCGCTCAGTGCTCGAATTTTAGTCTAGTCCAACCGGTAAAAAACTAAATTGTCAAAAGGAACAGAGATCTGGAAATTCAGAAGCTTAAACCACTAAAATTACCAACACAAGTTGAAAATAGAGTTAAGATTAACAATGATCTCCCGTGCCCTGTCGGGGAGCGCCTCGCGCATCTACCCCGTCACAGTGTAGCCCTTGCTTCCATGGCACATGGCCCCACTTCGACTGCCAAATCATCAGTGGAACTTCACTGCAGTCGGGCCCATTCATTAACTAGAGTGGTTATTGAGAGGACTATAGAGCTTTAGAAGGCACGGTTTTGTGGCCTTAAGTGTGGAGGGGCACTGCAGTACGGTCCTGAGCAGGCTCCTCCTATCGCAGTTTCTTGCCGAGTCCTTCATGTCTTGGCTGTGCATGGAGTCCTAGGAGTCCCATCAGCTGCTGAAGAGGTTAAGCAACATCAAAATCAGCCCTGAGGATCGAACTCTTCTGCGAAATTCATAGGGAGATTATTAGTAATACATGCTCCTCAGATTAAAGTGGTACCCAGCTGTCTGGCCACTTCCAATCATTCCATACTTAAGCATCTGACTTTCTGGCCCCCATTAACAGATCTGTCGTGTCTCCCCAACCAGATCTCTCAATACCTCTCAATAGCTCATCAAACAACAGAACCAAAGAGCAATCATACGGCACAGAAGGAGACCATTTGGCCTATCGGGTCTGTGCCGGCTCTTTGAAAGAACTATCCAACTAGTCTCTTCCCCATAGCCCTTCAAGTATATAATAGATTTATTTTACAGTAAGTGATCAAACTTTCTAAAATGTCCCTTGGTTGCTGAGATGTGCTTTCCTGTGCCAATCGAGAAGCAGTAAGAGGTAGTTCGCTTGGTACAAGAGCCTCTTGGGATCAAGATTGCCCTTGTTTCATGATCACTGTACTAGGAAGGACCATTTGTGGGCTTCATCTCTTTTGTAATTTGCTCGGGATGGTCGATTTAATGATTCCCATTCGATCCTGAGTGTGTGTCTCCTGCAAGTTAGCACCAAGTCTCTGAAAGCTAGAATTCAGGGCTGCAGTTTATGCTTCTGATGCACCAAGTTGACCTGAGACTCTGCTGCAGGGGTGCGGGGGAGGAGGAGGACAAGACGGTTGCAAACTCCAATGCAACTATACGACGTGCTCCATGAATATCTGCAAAAAAAAAAAGGAAAAAACAAAGAGCGATGAGAGAGAGAGGTGGACATGGGCTCAAGTGTTACATGGGAGTAGGCTGGTTATAGTCATCCGTACAGTATTCCGAAACACATTTTTACCCCCTCATCATCATTATTATCATTCTTTCCCCCGCCCCCCCTCATTATGCTGTGCGGAAGAAGAGGAGATGAGTTAAAAATGAATTAGAATGGATGCTGAACAAATCTAGTGCATCAATTTGGAGTGTCATTCATTTCTGTTCCAAATTGAGCCAACCTGAAAAAATGATCCAAGTGAGGACTGTCATTTACTATCTTGTTGTGCAATAAATTCAAATCTGAAATCTTAACCTGAAATCTGAAACCTTTTGATCACCAAGTGTAAAAACACAAGGAAAAATGGCTCAACCATGGTTAACAAAAGAAATTAAGGATAGTATTCGATCCAAAGAGGAGATATACAACGTTGCCAGAAAAAGTAGCAAGCCTGAGGATTGGGAGCAGTTTAGAATTCAGCAAAAAAGGACCAAGAGATTGATTAAGAGGGAAAAATAAGAGTATTAGATTAAACTTGCAAGGAACATAAAAACCGACTGCAAAAGTTTCTACAAGTACGTAAAAAGAAAACAATTAGTGTAGACAAATGTAGGCCCTTTAAGACAGAAACGGGACAATTTGTAATGGGGAACAAGGAAATGGCAGAACAATTAAATAAATACTTCGGTTATGTCTTCACGGAAGAAGACACAAATAACGTCCCAGAAATGCTCGGGAACCAAGGGTCGAGTGAGCAAGAGGAATTAAAGGAAATGATTATTAGTAAGAAACTAATGGGACTGAAGGCAGATAAATCCCCAAGGCCTGATGATCTGCATCCCAGAGTACTAAAAGTGGTAGCCATGGAAATAGTAGATGCATTGGTTGTCATCTTCCAAAATTCTATAGATTATGGAGCAGTTCCTGCAGATTGGAGGGTGGCAAATTTAACCCCACTATTTAAAAAAAGGAGGGAGAGAGAAAACAGGGAACTGCAGACCGGTTAGCCTAACATCAGTAGTGGGGAAAATGCCAGAGTTTCTTAAAGGATGTGATAACAGCACACTTAGATAATATCAACGGGATTAGACAAAGTCAACATGGATTTATGAAAGGAAAATCATGTTTGACAAACCTACTGGAGTTTTTTGAGGATGTAACTGATAAAATAGATGAGGGAGAACCAGTGGATGTAGTGTATTTGGATTTTCAGAAGGCCTTTGATAAAGTCCCACAAGAAGTTAGTGTGCAAAATTAAAGCACATGGGATTGGGATAATGTATTGGCATGGATTGAAAATTGGTTAACTGACCGGAAGCAGAGAGTAGGAATAAACAAGTCTTTTTCGGGATGGCGGGCAGTGACTAGTGGAGTACCACAGGGATCTGTGCTTGGGGCCCCAGCTATTCACTATATATAAATGATTTGGATGAGAGAACCAAATGTAATATTTCCAAGCTTGCTGACGCACAACTAGGTGGGGTTGAGGAGGAGGATGCAAAGACACTGCAAGGCAATTTAGATAGGTTGAGTGAGTGGGCAAACACATGGCACATGCAGTATAATGGATAAATGTGAAGTTATCTACTTTAGTAGGAAAAACATAAGGACAAAGTATTATTTAAATGGTAATGGCTTGGGAAATGTCGATGTACAGAGAGACCTGGGTTTCCTTGTACACCAGTCATTGAAAGCAAACATGCAGGTGCAGCAAACAGTTCGGAAGGCAAATGGTATGCAAGAGGATTTGAGTACAGGAGCAAAGATGTCTTACTACAGTTATACAGGGCCTTGGTGAGACCGCACCTGGAGTATTGTGTTCATTTTTGGTCTCCTTACCTAAGAAAGGATATACTTGCCATAGAGGGAGGGCAGCGAAGGTTCACCAGACTGATTCCTGGCATGGCAGGATTGTCATATGAGGAGAGATTGGGTCGACTAGGCATGTATTCACTAGAGTTTAGAAGAAGGAGAGGGGATCTCATTGAAACATATAAAATTCTGACTGAGTTGGACAGACTGGATGCGAGGAGGATGTTTCCCCTGGCTGGGAAGTCTAGAACAAGGGGTCACAGTCTCAGGATACAGGGTAGGACATTTAGGACGGAGATGAGGAGAAATTTCTTCACTCAGAGGGTGGTGAACATGTGGAATTCTCTACCACAGAAGGCTGTGGAGGCCAAGTCACTGAATATATATTTAAGAGGGAGAGATATAGATAGATTTCTAGAAACACAATGCATCAAGGGGTATGGGGGAAAAATGGGAATATGGTGTTGAGATAGGATCAGCCATGATCATATTGAATGGCGGTGCAGATTTGAAGGGCCGAATGGCCTACTACCTCTCCTATTTTCTAAGTTTCTAAAACCATATGAAGTAATTCTTATAAGCTCCCTAAGCAGAGGAGTGTGTGTATAATTCTTGTGTTCCTTTTTAACGATAGGGCGACTTTACAAGAACTGGAGAACGAAAGCTTGCAGGAATGATGAAAGATGGCTATAACTCTGCCAATCGATATTACCTCAATCGCTTCCGTGACGCATATAGACAAGCTGTCATAGGTAAGAGACAACCTGTAATGTAACTTTAGGAGCAATAGGAAACCTTTACCAATATATAATGAAAAGTGCAAGAAAATTCTGCACCCAAATATTTCCAGTGGGTTTCATTTCATTTTTTTCTTAAAAGTTGAAAATAAAGAAACTTGCTCCTGGAAAACTATTAACAGACCTCTGTGTCAGATGAACAGAAGTTAAATCTATTTTGTACCTTTCAATCTTTAACCAGTTGTAATATTCTAGACTGCATTAAAAGCAATAGGACATTAAATTTGTGCCACAGTGCATTGGAGCATCAACATGCCACCTCACCCTCCCACCCATCGCATTGTGCTAGAAAACCCATTACCTACACGGCAGCTTCTCGTCAAAGTGACGTGCAGATGTTGGGCGAGCTGCAATTTTCAGATCCATTTCTCATTGGTAGAAACCTTGTCATGAGTCATGACCTCCCTGTAGCCCATTATTTTTATACCCCTCTCTCTCTAACTTTCCTGTACCATGTAGCTATCAATTCCCTGATTATCAATCCAGGCTGGCAATCTGTTTCCAAGTTCCTGCAGCACAGACCACCATTAGGGCCACTGATTTTTGTTCCTTTCCTTTACGGGGGGGTGGGGAGGGGTGGTGGTGGTGGTGGTGGTGGTGGGGGGGGGAGTGCGCGGCGACCCAAACATCTGATTCCTGTAAAACTGGCCAGAAACCCATATCTGATTCCAATACATTGAGTTACGAGTTAGCCTATCATCACTGTTAACTTGTGCACTAAAATGCCTGCAACTGGGGATGGCTAACAGAGATGTGGAATTTACCATTGTATTGTATTGAGTGTTTACAATATCTAATGCTGTTCAATCTGCCATGGCATTACACACGGAGTCGCGATCAAGTGTGGGCTTGAGGCAACGTTTCCTCCCAGCTGTGCAACCTCACTGTTCTCTTGCCAGTCCTGCGTAGCCTGGGACTGGCTTTTTCCATGTTAAATTCCGCGCATGCCTGTGAATGGTCCATGCAGCCCCTTAAAGGGACCGTGCACCCAAACTAAAAAAAAATTCGGGGAACGTTGGTTAGAGGCTGAGGGATATTTGGACCAGGGTGAGCAGATGCAATTGAGTCTCTATTTTAAAGTCAAATATTGTGTTTTTGTATTTCAATTGTACACATTCTGGTGTCCACATTTAATGGAATCTCCTTGTGTAAACTCACCACACTGTAATGACACCCTCCAGGCAGAGGTGGTGCTGCAGGAACTCGAGGGGGGCAGGGTGCAACTCCAGCCTGACCAGTCGACATAGGCAGTTTCCATTATAAATCTGGATATAGAAATTTATAACCGGCAAAGTTGAGATGTGCAGAGATTCAAATATAAATGGATATTATAATGGGTTCCCTTCACCCTCCTAAAACAACTTAAATAGGGCTATTGAACGCACAACTTGGCTTTCAGTCAGGGTCTCTCCCTCCTCAAAGCTTTATTTTAGGGTTTTCTAGTCACTTAACCCATGGAGGCTGATTTCCATGATGTCTGACCATGAAGCCAAGTATTTAGCATCTGTCTTGGTCATTACTAATTGTTGCCAAATGAATATTGATTTTCTGTTCTGGTGGTTACACGATTCTTGTCTGTTTTATTTATATATATATATATATTATATCTCATTTCACTGTCGGTTCTGTGTTTAAAATGCACTTGCTGTTCAGTAATGCCACTCTTTAATTAGATCCGATGCAGGGCATCCCAGTGACTGAAGATCTCTACTCCATCTTCAGTAAGGAGAAAGAACATGAGGCCTTGCACAAACAGAACCAGAGGAGCCAGCAGGAACAGATCAGCCTCCTCTTGCAGAATTACATGAAGCTGCTGTTGCCCAGCGATGAGAAATTCCACGGAGGCTGGGCTGTGATCGATTGTGATCCAAGGTCTGTAATCCCACAATGCATCCATCACGGAGAATATTCGCTTCACTCTCCGAAATTAAATATTGATGAATCTCAATTGGTCATTCTTGATTAGATGTAGAAAATGGCTGCACCACAATATAAAACTGTTGCACACGGTACGTGGCACAGGAAAATTGACGGTTGAGCTGGTTATTTGAAGGCTGGATTTTTAACCTTGTTTTGAGATGGCCTTTAACTCTGTTTCCTGGCATCTGGTTGCACTATGTGCTTGGAATGGCAGCACGTGTCATGACAAGAAAAACTCCAGCCATTAGACACATTTGGTGAATGTTGGGGGTAAAATGCATTGCACACTTGTTGAATGTCGAGGGACAAAAACTGAGACTGTTTATATATTTTTTTAAAACATAAATTTTTAATTGAAAATAATCAAGGCTCGAAGAACCTGCATGTTCTAAGAGAAGGAACATTTGAACGGATTGTGATGTTTAGCAACCTCGTGTGCTCCCTTACTCTGGCTTCTGGAAAAAGGCTCTTTACTCTCCCGAGAACTGCGGGTCCTGTTTTACAATCTTTCAAGGTGATGACGCACCTCTGAAAATAAAAATTCACATCAAATATGTTGAACAGTTGATGGCATTTTTTTTTTCTGATATATTTGAGGGTTAACATTGCAGAGATTTATGGTGCTAGCAGCTTAAAACCATCCTTTATTCAGTATGTAATTGTGTACTGAACCACCAAATGAAATATTTTTGTACCACTACTAATATGCTGGATTGATTAACCATGGATGGTACTTGTGTTGAGAGGGCATATCTCCCTTGGTGGCACAGCTGATTACACCATTGTGTTGTGGTGCTGGATTTATGGTGGTAGGTTTGAGACCACATGTAACTGTGTGTAAGGAGAATGGAGAAGGCTAGCGCTCTTGGAGGAGGGGGAGAAAGTCAGAGAGCAAATCCCAGTCACAACAACTGACTTGGTCATATATTACACAATTGACATTTATTTCTGTAGTGTTACACTTCTGGGCTTGTTAATGGTTTTGAAAACAACACAAATGATTTCTAGTGCCAATTGTTCAGTGTTCCTTCCAAATAAATAAGGACCAGGTACATTAACTACATTAAATGCAGTTGGGAATTGGTTGTCATCTTACTAGAATTTTCAAACAAACTGATCTTGTACATATAACTGGAAGTGTAGAGATAACTTGATGTAACTACTTCAATGATCATTAAATAACTTGGTCGAAGAAAATGTTCAGGTATTTCTGCTTTAACAAAATAGCCGAGACAACACAAATGTAATTCCTCAGACGTCGGTTCCATTTCCACTCTCGGGTTCTGTTTGTGGCTGGCTTCCTGCCATGAGGTTTTGGCATGGTTTGAACTGTGGAAGCTTTGCCCATCATATCCATCATAGGCAGTCCCTCGGAATTGAGGAAGACTTGCTTCCACTCCTGAAGTGAGTTCTTAGGTGGCTGAACAGTCCAACACGAGAGCCACAGACTCTCACAGGTGGGACAGATAGTCGTTGAAGGAAGGGGTGGGTGGAACTGGTTTGCTGCACGCTCTTTCCGCTGCCTGCGCTTGATTTCTGCATGCTCTCGGCGATGAGACTCGAGGTGCTCAGCGCCCTCCCGGATGCACTTCCTCCACTTAGGGCAGTCTTGGGCCAGGGACTCCCAGGTGTCAGTGGGGATGTTGCACTTTATCAGGGAGGCTTTGAGGGTGTCCTTGTAACGTTTCCGCTGCCCACCTTTGACTCGTTTGCCATGGAGGAGTTCCGAGTAGAGTGCTTGCTTTGGAAGTCTCGTGTCTGGAAAGCTTTGTACTAACTCAATGTGTATTGATAAGTCTACCTGGTTATGCACCGAAGTAGCTGAATTTCACTCTCTGATGAGGCTGCGCTTTGATTCCGAGTCCCCTGGACTGGGACAGTCTGGCACTCTCCTGCTCGAACTCGTGGGCTATCTGCCAAAATAGATTTTGCTTGAATTGAAACTAAGAGCTGACAATCATGTTTACTTAAAAAATTAAATGTTCAACAACCTGTGTAAAAGAACTTACTACTTTGTTTCCCAAATTGTGGAATGGTTATTATTTTATTAAGAACTTGTGCCAAGGCACCAAAGCAGTTTCATTTTTGCCTTTTAAATGTGATTGAAGTAGAATGAAATGGATGTCCAAGCGCACGACTGGTGCATTTAGTTGTAGCCCTGAAGCAGATCTCTCCCAACCTGGAGACCTGTGTCCACCTCTCGCTCTCTACTGACGCTGGAGGCAGTCTGGGTTAACGCTCTTCACTGGCTGATCTCAAGTTGAAAAGAATCATGTGCAGGAAGAGTCCCTTCTGTGCTCTGCTGTAGCCCTGCCTGATGGGACTAGTTGGGGAGGGTTCCGTGGTGTGATATCTTTGCCCTTCTGGTTGAGGTTGATACTTTTGATACTGGACTATTTAAAATAAGTGTAGAAATTATTTGTTTCTTTGTCAGTAAATACAAATTTCAATTTTGAATACTCTCATTGAGACCTGTTATGTTTTCCAAGTGTGCATGTTCTAGTTGAAGCGTTAAGTACAGTTTCTGTGATCGGAAAGACATGAGTGTTTCCATAGGAAATAATTCATATTGCTTGAAATTATTAATTTTTTTTGCAGTCTTATTGATGCCACCCACAGAGATGTTGACGTCCTCCTCCTCCTCTCCAACTGTGCCTACTATGTGGCCTAGTAAGTAAATGGCCAGCTTATTTAAAACTCGTTAAATGTTGCCAAAGATTGTTTCACAACCAGGCTAATAAAATCCATAACTGACGGTTGCTAAGCAACCAATGAGCGAATGTACAATTGTTCCCGTGTGTAATTAGCTGGCTTAAAGTCTGACACTTTGTCTCTCTCCTCATTGGTAGCTACGATGATGAAGTTGATAAAGTGAACCAGTATCAAAGACTGAACTTGGAGGATTTGGAGAAGATTGAAATCGGTGGGTTGGTTTTACTGCTGCTGTCTGATTCTCATTCTGCCGTCTATTGTGATGAGTGTACAGTATTCGTCATTTAGCATTGCTGCAGCTCGACTTCCCATCCGACTTCGAGCAGCTCTGCACCTGAGCTTCAGTCTGCCTGCGGCTCCTTGCTGGGGCGATTACAGATTGATCCCTACAGGTTTTGTTGCAGCACATCCCTGTGCATGCTTCTGATTGAATATTAAAATATATATATATATATTAAGCAGGGAGTGAAAATACCTCTTCTACCTGGGCTCTAATTATAAATATAAATATATATATATTTCATACTTTTGTATGTTGCAGTTTTCAGTAACACCTGAGGGCAAGGATCTCACTCACTCTTTCACTTTGCAATGAGAGTTTCATTTAATAAAAACATTTTATATTTTCAACAGAAACAACAATGTAAGACAAGTTACGTTTCTCTATCAAATTGTCCGTATTTATGTGAGAAACTGAAATCCCTAATTCTGTTGTGGTGCACTGGTCATGGACAGTCGTGTAATCTGCTACTAGTTTTAACTTTGGGATTGAATGTTCTTGCTTTCTGATTTTGGCCATGAGCCCTGAATAAGGGGTAAATTCAGCATTCCACAGAGATGAGTTAATCCATGAAAGTTGATCTTTAGACGTCTAACTAGTCTGGGCGCAGCACGGATTCCTGTTCCCACTGCTAAACAAGATATAATGTGAGCAATTTCTAGCTTTCCACACTAGTCTCCCACTCATTAGATAGATATTCCTCCTCTCCTCTTCCCCCCCCCCTCCCCCCACCCCCGGCAGCCATGTGATCATCTGGGAGACGCAATTACCCAAGGCTAATAATGGAAAATATACTCTGGAAAATTCCCCTCCTCTCCGACCCCCTCAGGCGATTGAATCTAGTCCAGGAGATCACACGGACCAAGTGTTGTCTACAAAGGACTTGCCTTCTGATATGATCTCTTCTCCAGTCAAGACCAGCCCAGCTCCCCCTTGAAGGCGCACCAAGCAATGCATACTTGTGCACCATCATCATCATAGGCAGTCCCTCGAAATCGAGGAAGACTTACTTCCACTTTGAAAGTGAGTTCTCTGGTGACTGTACAGTCCAATACAGGAGTTACAGTCTCAGTCACAGGCAGGACAGACAGTGGTTGAAGGAAAGGGTGGTTGGGGGGCCTGGTTTGCCGTACGCTCCTTCCACTGCCTGCGCTTGCTTTCTGCATGCTCTCGGCGACGAGACTCGAGGTGCTCAGCACCCACCCGGATGCTCTTCCTCCACCTTGGGCGGTCTTGGGCCAGGGATTCCCAGGTGCCGGTGGAGATGTTGCACTTTATCAAGGAGGCTTTGAGGCTGTCCTTGAAAAGTTTCCTTTGCTCACCAAGGGCTCGCTTGCCGTGTAGGAGGCGCGCACTTTGGGAGTCTCGTGTCAGGCATGTGGATGATGTGGCCTGCCCAATGGAGCTGGTCGAGTGTGGTCAGCGCTTCGATGTTGGCCTGATCGAGAACACTGACGACGGTGCGTCTATCTTCCTAGTAGATTTGCAGGATCTTGCGGAGGCAGCGCTGGTGGTACTGAAGTGCTTTGAGGTGTCTACTGTATATGTATATAACTTGTGCAGCATAGTCTCACAGTAACACAGCTGTTTCCTTCATCTATAGGGAAACCATGCAGAATGTCCTCTCTGATGCACTTGGTCACATAACTCCTACTGTTTTAGCAGGTGACCTGCAGAGTACTTGTATCTTTCTTTTCCTCAAGTCATAACCTGATTTAATTTATCCATTGACGTCTTTTGAGCTTTTGAATGCCTTAAAGTGTTTACTTGTAGAGCTCAACCACTCCCAAAAGCCCAGACGTTTGCCCAGAGCTTTATTTTGTGAGCAAAATTTTGATTGTGCAATCTGAGCAGGTGCTGTATACCTAATCCCAGGATGCATTAGTACCGTTCAAAAAGAAAAAGAAAGATTTGCATTTATATAGTACCTTTCACGACCTCCGAATGTCCCAAAGTACTTCACAGCCAATGAAGTGCTTTTGAAGTCTAGTCACTGTTGTAATGTAGGAAACACGTCAGTCAGTTGTATATTTTTTCTTCAGTGTCTAGCAATGTCTGCACTGCTGTTTTTTCAATTATTTCAAGAAAAGCTAGAGGACACGGTTCAAATGCTGGTAAAATGTACATAGTGTTGTAGTTTAAAATTGCTGTGTGTCTTTGTGCATGTGAGATAGTGAGGAAAGTTGTAGCTTTTGTTTTGTATTCTGTGTACTTCGAAGTGTATTAAGATGAAAGTGAGCTGGAGACTGGGGTCAGAAAGGAGTGTTTTTATGCGAATAGTTCCATTTTCAAAAGAACAGCTACATTTTGAAGCCACCTAATAATGATCTCATCTGTATTTTAAGTTAACTTTGTGTATAGCTGTGCGACATAATTGTAAGTACTAACACCTTTTGGACAATGTGAGGAGACAGCCGAGTATTCATAAATTTCAAAAATGACTGAAATTTGAAAGCAAAAAAGATTTTGAGGAAAATAAATGGAGTGGAGGATAAAACGGTGGGATGGATGGATGGATGGCCGGTTATGAAGGACTGTGGAGCAATATTGTCTTTAAGGTGTTGCACGGCCCATTCAAAATACCGCACATTGAAAAGCCGGCAGCGCGGGTTGCCCGGAGCATGGGCTGGCTGAGTAGCTACAAGGGAACATTGCTATGGAGTAAAGGTGAAGGAACCTGGTGGCTGAGCAGGCAGTTCAATGGGGGGAGAGTTAGGGTAGTGATGGGAGAAAGGAGGTAGTGTGACACCAAAGGTGTAGGGGACGTAATGGGAGTAGAAGAGGACAGGGAAGTAAAAAGACTTGAGGGGAGAAAAAAAGCAGGAAGGAAGAGAAAGTTAGAAGCAAAAGAGGAGGGAAAGCGATACAGCAACACGAAGACAACAGATAGGTAAGAGAGAGACCATTTTCTCTGACTTACTGTGTGCAACAGCACACCACAAGAGATTGACTAGTTTCCCGTAATTATATTTTCACTTGCGTGCAAAATGTGAAGACACTGAAATGTATTGTATACAAGATTTAATGATCTTGTACATACTTCTTTATAACCGGTAGTGATGAAAGTAAGTATTATAATGGTTTGTATATTTTTTTTTTTTTTTTTTACAAAGGTCCAGAACCAACTTTCTTTGGGAAGCCCAAGTTTTCTTGTATGAGGCTACATTACAAGCACAATGGAACTAGCGGATACTTCCACACACTCCGAGCTGTCACACGAAACCCCGAGGAGGATGGCAAAGGTACGAAGGTTCTTTGCTAAAGCTGCTTCTGCCATCTCAAAAGATTGGTTTAGTCAATTCGTCACTCTGGTGCTGCTATACATGTGAGGTGTTCTCTCTGATTGGAAACAAATTCTGATTGATCATGATCCCTAATTATACACCGTCCTATAAAAGATCCTTGAATGCTACAATACACTTGTGACATTTTTATCCAACATCAGTATTTCTTCAAATTCAAATAAACACAGCTCTGCAGCAAACACGTCCAGGAGTTGATCTTTGTGTTCCTGCGATGTACAAGACCAGATATCAATCAGTTTTTCACCTGACGTTCACTGGACATTTTACAGTGATTATCAATGCTTAATATTAAAACCAGCTGTTTATTTAATTACAATGAAAACGTTCTTAATCCCTACTGCAAAAAAAACCTGCCTTCTGTTTAGTCAGGCATGCCAGGCAACCTGTCCAGGCCAGATCCAAGACCACCCCAACCTCTGTCGTCGAGCTATGGTACGCGGACGACGCCTGCGTCTGCGCACATACAGAGGCCGCACTCCAGGACATAGTCGGCGTATTTACTGAGGTGTACGAAAGCATGGGCCTTACGCTAAACATCCGTAAGACAAAGGTCCTCCACCAGTCTGTCCTTACCGCACAGCACTGTGCCCCAGTCATCAAGATCCACCGCGCGGCCCTGGACAACGTGGACCAATTCCCATATCTCGGGAGCCTCCTATCAACAAGAGCAGGCATCGACGACGAGATCCAACACCGCCTCCAGTGCAGCCTTCGGCTGAGGAAAAGAGTGTTTGAAGACTAGGCCCTCAAATCTGCCACCAAGCTCATGGTCAACATGGCTGTAGTAATACCTGCCCTCCTGTATGGCTCAGACATGGACCATGTACAGCAGACACCTCAAGTTGCTGGAGAAATATCACCAACGATGTCTTCGCAAGATCCTACAAATCTCCTGGGAGGGCAGGCGCACCAACATCAGCGTCCTCACTCAGGCTAACATCCCCAACATTGAAGCACTGACCACACTCGGATCAGCTCCGCTGGGCAGGCCACGTCATCTGCATGCCAGACAATAGACTCCCAAAGCAAGCGCTCTACTCTGAGCTCCCTCACGGTAAATGAGCCAAAGGTGGGCAGCGGAAACGCTACAAGGACACCCTCCAAGCCTCCCTGATAAAGTGCGACATCCCCACTGACACCTGGGAGTCCCTAGCCCAAGACCACCCTAAGTGGAGGAAGTGCATCTGAGAGGGCGCTGAGCACCTCTAGTCTCCACGCCAAGAGCATGCACAAATCAAGTGCGGGCAGCAGAAAGAGCGTGTGGCAAATCAGTCCCAACCGCCCACCCCTTCCCTCAACGACTATCTGTCCCACCTGTGACAGAGTCTGTGGCTCTCGTATTGGACTGTTCAGCCACCAAAGAACTCACGTCAGGAGTGGAAACAAGTCTTCCTTGATTCCGAAGGACTGCCTATGATGATGATGATGACCTAGCCAATAGGTGGACTTGAGTAGCTTAAGGTGATGCATCTGGAGGTTCTGTCTCTTTGTTGCCACTATTCTCGCCTGCCAGTACCTATCCCCCATTGGCCATTCTTCATGTGTGAGCCTTTGAAAGACGTTTTACATACGAACATAAGAATTGGGAGCAGGAGTAGGCCATTCGGCCCCTCGAGCCTGCTCCGCCATTCACTAAGATCCTGGCCGACTTTCTACCTCAACTCCACTTGCCTGCGCTGTCCCCACATCCCTCAATTTCTAAAAACCTATCAATCTCTGTTTTGAATATAAAGACTAAGCCTCCACAGCCCTCTGAGGTAGAGAATTCCAAAGATTCACTGCCCTCCTGAGTGAAGAAATTTCTCATCTCAGACTTAAATGGCCGACCCCTTATTCTGAGACTGTGACCCCTGGTTCTAGACTCCCCAGCCAGGGGAAACATCCTCCCTGCATCTACCCTGTCAAACCCTGTAAGAATTTTGTATCTTTCAATGAGATCACCTTTTTTGATTATGGAGGTAAGGGGCATCACAGCTAAGCCTGTCTTCACTCAAAATCAACTTGTGCACTTTACTGCAGGAGCTTTGGTTAGCGATTTAAGAGTAGGAACATATGTTTTAATGACACCCTGCTGCTGTTCTTCACACAGTCTGGTGAACCTGCCTAAATATAGTGCCCTAATCTCAGCTGGGGCAATACTGAGGATTGTGGGGGAGGAGAAGGTGGCAGGGAGATATACTGGGCTCAACATCCCATTGCAACTAGCCTGCCTGCTCTTGTGTTAGAAAGGTAGAAAAACAGCCATGATTTCTGTCCCTAATGGGGTGTATTTGGAAACTTAGTTGAGACATTAGACTTTCTCAGGTGTCATACTCACTGTCACAGTGTGCATATGAATCATGGACACTTGGATGAAGTGCTAATGGACTGTGGAGCCACGACCTGAGAAAGGAATCATGAAATGAGGCGAAAAAAATCTCTCATGTAAGATCTTCCGGCAAGAAATGCTTGACTGTCTCTTTAATTGGTTTGCAGACACCCTTCAGTGCATTGCAGAGATGCTGCAACTTACAAAGCAGGCCCTGGGAATAGATGTGTCAATTGTGGAGAAGAAGTTAGAGAGGTGAGTTGGAATTGGGATAGCTTTTTATTACCTTGTTCATGTTACCTGCGCGAATGGGCAGAAAGTAGAAACGGCAGGAAAATTGACTCAATTTGAAACGCTTTCATGTTCTCAAGCCTCTACTAGAATGACTGCTGTACTGATTTCTAATTCTGCTTTCATAATTGCCACTCATGAAAAATTGTTTTTTTAATGAAAAGAAGTTTGTGAACTTGGAAATCAATCATAGAAAATAAAGCTCATTTGGCTCATCAGCCTGTACCTGTGCTAGACCTTTCAATTGAAGCTATCTACTCTCATTCCATTTCCCTGTCCTTTCCCTGCATCCTTTTTATATTCTTTTTCAATACTTAACCAATTCTCTCAAACAATGTTACGGTCATCATCTCAATAGCCACTTGTGGTCAAACATTTGCTTGGAATAATTTCTTCTTGGGCGGTCCCTCGTATCGAGGATGACTTGCTTCCATGCCAAAAAAGGGAGGAGTTCACAGATGTTTCAATGAAGGACCTAATATTCCAGGTCACGAACTACATGTTTAAGGGTGGAAGATGCTTGTGTGTGGATTTTTTTAACGTGTGGTGGCCGTTGCACCCCAGCCACTACACGGGCTTGACAGAGCTAGGTCTTGGTTCAGTGTCAAGGGTTAACCAAGATGACTGGAGACCAGCTCTGCTGCATGGACCTAGGGCGCACACATTGCAGTGTGGGCTGGCTCGTGCTGCCCCTGGGCCTTCTCTTCTGGGCCCCGAACTCACGCCTCTCCTGGGACCCGATCACGTTGCTCCACGATCACCCGCCATTCCTGCGGCTCAACCTCTCCGCTCCTGCTCTACCTGCCCACGCTCCAATCAACGACCTGGACCTTGGTGATGTCCAATCCAGTCGCTCTCTTGCCAGCCGTCGCTCTCCAGCACGCGCTGTACCTTGAAGTAGTTTGCTCCTTTGAAGGCCCTGACCTGCTGATGGTCCTTGCAGGTCGATGCAATATAGATACAACAAGCAGGACTGACCAAGGGCTTGCAGCCAAGACAAATGATACAAGAGTCAATCAGTCTCTTTGCAGCCAATCCATTTTGCTTCCTGTTGTAACGTCAAACGCAAATACAGACGGAGTACGTGACTGGGGTTACGTGCTCACTTTCATAGCATAACCAATCTAAGCCGACTGAAACCCAACCTCGCCCGGAATTTATGGTGGGTACGAACAGCGAATGAACAGCGTTCGCTGTTAGTATCCCTTTGAAACTGACCGCAACTTCAAGATTTAGCGCATGCGCATCTAAACATGACGATCTTGAAGTTGCGGTCTGTCATTCACTGCTCCAATACAAACTGTGTTGTGGGGCTCCTCGCCTCACCAGCTAGTAATCACTGCGGTAATATCGCTGTTAAATACCCCATTAAAAGTTAGACCCTTTTGGTTTAGGTGTAGCTGCTGTTTTGACAGCGTATTGACTGCTAAACAAACATTATGGCCCTGAAAAAACAAATTTTAATTTTATGGCACCTCAAATTTATTCATGTTTTTAAAAAAAAAAACATTAAAATGTTCAAGAAACTTTAAAAAAAAAAAAAAAATTATTTGCGCTGATTTCAACTGCACGTTGGAAAGCTGAACTTCTCACCAGAGATGGTGTGATCTTTGTGGGAAGCTTGCTTTTTGGGCCAGTGGTGAATGCCTTTGCTTAGCTGCTGAGTGCGAGTTAAGGGCCATTACATGTTCCAATAACTCTCTGTAATGAGGAAAATATTATGGTGATAATCTGGAGTCGATGCCCCCTTGTTACTGATTTTCCAATCTGTGGAAGCATGCTTTCTAATTACCCACTCAAAACTTCTCATAATTTTGAAACTATTTTTATACCCCTCAACCTTCTCTGTTCCAATGTAAAGGCTCATTACTACAGCTTCTGATTTCTGATACCATCATAATGAATATTTGCTGTTCCTTTTCTATGGCACAATATATTTCCTATAGTGGGGTGGTGCTCAGAATTACATGCAATACTACAGATGTGGCCCACATCACTCCCTTGCTTTATGTATGTAGCTCTAACCCCATTTTGCGCTTTATGAATTTTTTTTAAACTTGCATTGTCACCTTTGAAAGACAAGTGTATTTGTACCTTCCACCACTCTGAGCATCCTACCATGTCGGGTACACTTCCTTTCGCTGTTCTTCCCAAAACACACTACTTTACCGTTCTCTCCACTGAACTCTCGTCGCCCCATTCCACTAACCTGTCTCATAGAAACATAGAAACATAGAAAATAGGTGCAGGAGCAGGCCATTCAGCCCTTCTAGCCTGCACCGCCATTCAATGAGTTCATGGCTGAACATGAAACTTCAGTACCCCCTTCCTGCTTTCTCGCCATAACCCTTAATCCCCCGAGTAGTAAGGACTTCATCTAACTCCCTTTTGAATATATTTAGTCTCATCATCTCCTGCATTCCTCCTCACAGTTTGACATGCCTCCTAATTAGGTATCGCCAGCAAATTTCAATATTATTCCTCATCCAAATTATTTACAGAAATGGAAAACAAAAGTGGTTGTCACAGATCTTTTGGGACACATCACTACCCACAAATTTGAAAAAACAGCCATTTTACCCCTATTTTTGCTTTCTATCTTCTACCCATTTCTATTCCTATGTCTGCATTCTCGTTAATGCCATGTGCCTTAATTTTAATAAGTCTCTTACGTGGCACATTATCAAACACTTTTTTGAAAATCCACCATATTTTCTTTGCAGTCTTCCTTTTCATGAAGGCTATTGGGTTGATGTAGAGTGTCCTGACGCCCACATAGGTACCGCATGCAATGCCACGTGTCTGAGGGAACTCTGCTGCTTGGTGAAAGCTGTGTGATCTGTCCGACTTTTGTCTCCTTTCCACGGGAAAGCTGATGGAAGATGACATCCCTTGTCACCACAATGGTTGATTATCTGATGCGGGTGCACACTGCAGACTTCCCAATGTGACCAATGTCTCCTGGAGTGGCTTCAACAGATTCAGTAGTTCCACACTGTGGTAATCTTCACGTCTACAGAGCGAGTGTTTCTGGTCCAGACGTCTGCAGGTCATGGCACAACTCTGGCACTTGACCCCGTTGAGCGGAGGTGAGAGACTGGTGTCCTCTGACATGGGCCGTATGTGCGGAGCTTATATAAACGCAAGTCACAGAATGGTGACTTGTGTGGCCAAAGTACCAATTATACAGCACATTTGCATATCCACAGGAGTACCTTGCTTCACCTCCTTGGCACCAGAACTAGCAGCAGTCCAGAATTGTGATATGTGGAGTAACGCCCTCCTCTCCCAGTGCAAATATGGACTGCGCAGCAAAACCAACGAATGTTGGAGCGAAATGCTGCACAGAGTACAAAACAAAAAAATTCAACAAAGCCTACTCTCCCTTTTTAAGGAAGTTGCTTCAGCAGGCAGGGTCCCAGGACAACCCTGTGTTCTGTTTTTATGGGTAAGGCCTGCACTGTGGGCAGAGCCTCATCCAAAGAATCCTATACCATTGGATTTAAATATTAAAATGAGGCTGTGCATGCCAGTCGCATGGCCTCATTCTCTGCACTCCGTTGCCTGTTGGATCATGAAGTGATCTGCAAATTGTTTGAGCGAGGTTGCATGCCTGATTGTCCGACCTGCGCTTGCTGCTTGCGAGGTTCCGTGACTTGCAGAATCTCGGCTTAGATCTTCATTCACAACTGAGTGAAGAATGCCTGACTCATCGTTTTCTGCCTGGCAACGAGAGCTCCGAGGTAGCACACTCGTCTCACAGAAGGTCATGGGTTCAAGCCCCACTTCAGGATCTGAGCACATAATCCAGGCTGATGCTTCAGTGCAGCACCAAGGGAATTTTGGTGAATCAATCAGAGGAAATTGGAGAGGTGTTTAAAAGTAGCTCTTGCTTGTTTTGAAGGTAAAACCATTCCCAGCAATAACTTGTGGGTATCTGCAATGGACCAAATCTTTTAAAAAGAAAAATTATAATTGTTCTAAATGCAGAATATGCAATGGTGTCCCCGTGCTAAAAACATCTCCATTTTAAAATTCTCATCTTTGTTTGCAAATCCCTCCATGGTCTCGCCCTTCCCCGACCTCTGCGCTTCTCCAGTTTTGGCCTCTTGCACATCCCCAGTTTTAATCGCTCCACCATTGTCGGCTGTTCCTTTAGCTGCCTGGGCCTTGAACTCTGGACTTCCCTCCCTAAACCTCTGCCTCACAACCTCTCTTTCCTCTTAAGATGCTCATTAAAATCTACCTCTGACCAAGCTTCAGGTCATCTGTCCTAATATCTCCTTGTGTGGCTTGGAGTCAAGTTTTGTTTGCTAATCCTCCTGTGAAGCGCCTTGGGGCCTTTTATTACATTAAAGGAACTACATAAATGCAAGTTGTTTTAGTTAATGGCAGTTGCTGCTTTCTCCATGTTTTTCTGGCCCACTATTTGACAGCTTTCACACCAGGAAGGATTTTTGTGAGCCGAAGTATTGATGTAAATCTTTCCATTATACAGTTAATGGTTTTGAAATAAATGACTTGATTTGTACAGTGGAACTGAGGAAGATGCAGAACGCCAGTTGCTGTCTGCTACTTGTCATGTAATGCTATTACTTCTGCTCTTCAGCTTGTAATTTTGCCTGGTATCCAGAGATTTGTGCATGTGTAATATCTCTGCTGAAGCATTTTCTCTCCGTCTGTTGGAGTCTTTAAATAGGAAACCTCCCACATTTGAAACATCTAAAATTCTTAAGGGGCTTGACAGGGTAAATCATAAAAATGTACAGCCCGGAAGAGGCCATTTCGGCCCATCATGTCCGTGCTGGCCAACCAAGAGCTATCCAGCCGAACCCCACTTTGCAGCTCTAGGTCCGTAGCCCTGTAGGTTACGGCACTTTAAGTGCACATCCAAGTATTTTTTAAATGTAGTGCGGCTTTCTGCCTCTACCACCCTTTCAGTGAGTTCCAGACTCCCACCACCCTCTGGGTGAAGAAATTTCCCCATATATCGCCTCTAAATCTCCCCCCAATTACTTTAAATCTATGCCCTCTGGTTGTTGACCCCTCCGCCAAGGGAAACAGGTCCTTCCTATCCACTCTATCCAGGCCCCTCATAATTTTATACACCTCAATCAGGTTTCCCCTCAGCCTCCTCTGTTCCAAAGAAAACAGACCCAGCATCTCCAATCTTTAATGCTGAGAAAATGTTTCTTGTGTTTCTTAAAATGTTTCCCCTGGCTGGGGAGTATAGAACACGGGGTCACAGTCTCAGAGTAAGGAGTCGGCCATTTTAGAACTGAGATGAGGAGAAATTTCTTCACTCAGAGGGTGGTGAACCTCTGCTCAGTCGTTGAGGCTATTCAAGAGAGGTTGATAAATGTTTGAGGATTAAGGAATAGGGGGATAGTGCAGGAAGGTGGAGTTCAGGTAGAAGATCAGCCATAATGTCGGATGGCAGTGCAGGCTCGAAGGGCTAAATGGCCTACTCCTCCTATTGTGTTCTCCCAAGTCTGCTTCCTCAGCAGACCAAAGGTTTATTGATTCTCCTAGATTTTGTCCATATTTATGGTAATCTACAAGATAAATGTGGACACAGTCATTTGGCGCCTCCGAGTTTATCCATCTAACTAGTCCCTGCTGTTCCCCACCCCCAATGTGGCATCCAACGGTTCAATATTCCTGGTGTTTTCACCTCAACAGCATTACTTGAAAGTCTATTCCATGTATTCATCATTGTGTCTTAAGAACTTCCCAACATCAGTCTTTGTGTTGAGCCAGTATTCCCTTGTCCTGCTCTCTTGATTTTATTTTGAAATCATTTTCTGGGTCTACCTTTTGTACACCCCTAAGAGGGACTCCACTGCAAGTGTTCCATCTATAGTTGTAGCTAGTAATGGGCAAAAGTAATGACTATGGGCAACTATAGTTATCTGGTGAAACATTTTTGAGAAAACAGAGGTGTAAAATAACTTAGAAATTCAGGTTCGTTGGAAATTATTTTGATTAAAATTAAGGATTTTGTTCCCATTTATAAGTTCTCATTTTAAACTGTTTCTTAGCTTTAAAAATAGTTTATTTTAAGTAAGATGTCGCACTCAAAACCGCTTCTATGCTGGCCTGCTGAGAGAATGGCTTCTATTCTTAGTTCTCCACGAAGTACCCACAGATACTAGCAGACAGACATGTAGACCTGAAATTTCCTGGATCATAATTGTGCAGCAATTACACCAACATTTACAGCCATTTTTACACCGATCTTGCCAACATCATTTTATGCTGAAATTTCCTTTTTACTGGCATATGCCGGAACGTAAAAACCAGCTTATAGCAAGTGGAATTCAGCGTAAATAGTTGGAGCCCGAGGAACACAACAGCATTTGACATCAAGCCGCACAAGGAGAAATTAGGGCAGGTAACCAAAAGCTTGGTCAAAGAGGTAGGTTCGAAGGAGGAAGAAATGGTTTAGGTAGTGAATTCCAGAGCTTGGGGCCGAGGCATGGCCACCAATGGCTGAGAGATTTATAATCAGGGTTGCTCAAGAGGGCAGAATTAGAAGAGCGCAGACATCATGGGGGAAGTTGGGGGGGGGGGGAGGGGGCAGGCAGGGCTGGAGGAGGTTATAGAAATAGGCAGGGGCAAGGCCATGGAGGGATTTGAAAATAAGGATGAGAATTTTGAAAGAAGCATTGCTTAACAGGAAGCCGATGTAGGTCAGCGAGTACAGGGGTGATGGAGTTAGGCAGCTGAGTTTTGAATGACCTCTAGTTTATATCGGGTAAAATGTGAGAGGCCAGCCAGGCGTGCGTTGGAATAGTCAAGTCAAGTCTAGCGGTAACAAAGGCATATTAATATGAATATTGCAGTTTGAAGCCATCAGACCATCATTTATTTGCTCTTGAGCGCACTCAAGTGGTATAAAGATTCTGGTGTGACTGATAATTACTTGTTTTCTGGGGTGATGTGGGTGTGTAGTGAAAATCTTGCATTTAATCCAAAGACATTAAAATTGTGCATTGTTTGCCCAGGGATTAGTGACTGTTTTTAATATCAATAGTAAAATGTTAAAGATTTTTTAGTTCCAGATGTATTTCGAGAAACTTTTTGCTTGGAGCGTGATTTTGATACAGTACCCACAAACAGGCACTTATCCACCACATTTCTCAACTGTGTTCTAATCTGACAACAATGAAAAATCAGCAGTCAAAGTTTCACATTTGCCGCAAACAAAATTTGTGAAGTGTTTGTAAGAGTGATGTAGCGATGTTATAAGCACAACAAACGGAAGTGCGTAGCAGATGCTTTTCAGGTTCAGTAAAATGGGCTTCAACCATGAAAGAAGTGTAGCATCTGGCAGCAATATTTTATACACGATGGTTATTAATGGTAACTGGAGGAGTTTTAAAATTTAAATTTCAGGAATGTATTTTTTAAATTAAATATCCTCACTGCCCACAGACAGTGGAACTGAAACTGTCGGATAACAATTTAACATAATTATGTTACTCAATCCTGAATGGTTTAGTCCCAAAAGAATTGGAGCAATTATGTGCCAGTGTTTTTTTTTTAAATCTCTTTTATAGCATTAACCACTTTTGGTGTAAATCGGGTTACTATTTTGGGAGCAGAGGAGGCTTCATAAACTAATCACATTCAGTTTATTAATTTTGTAGGTCTGGTTCTGCAGTTACAGGTAATTGCTAATCTAGATAAGCTCCTTTATCTGTTTAAAATGCCTGTACCCTCGATATGCCCTTCTCTAATGATGTAAGCCTCACTCGAACAGTCTATCCCCATAATTGTCATAGTTGAGCTCCACAAACTTTCTGGCTGCACTTCTGCAATCTCTCCAACATATTTGTTTTATTTTGAAGTAAGATGCACAAAATTGCACTTGTCAAAAGTAGTCTTTGTAATGATTTTTATAAAGGGCTGCCTTTGTTGATGATGCCTGGACACCTTGCATGAATACTCTTTGCTCTTTGGCCTATGTCCCTTGGCACATTACCACCCATAATCACTGTGCAATAAGGATAACTGTACAATTTTACACATTAATCAAGGCATGGAATACAAGAGCAAGGAGGTTATGCTTGAACTGTATAAAACACTGGTTACATCGCAGCCGGAGTACCGTGTGCAGTTCTGGTCACGGCATTACAGGAAAGATGTGATTGCACTGGAAAGGGTGCAGAGGAGATTTATAAGAACGTTGCCTGGACAGGAGAATTTTGGCTGTGAAGAAAGATTGGAGATGCTGGGTCTGTTTTCTTTGGAACGGAGGAGGCTGAAGGGAGACCTTATTTATTGAGGTGTATAAAATTGAGGGACCTGGATAGAGTGGAGAGGAAGGACCTGTTTCCCTTGGCAGAGGGGTCAACAACCAGGGGGCATCGATTTAAAGTAACTGGGGGGAAGTTTAGAGGAGATATGAAGTGACTTTTCTTCACCCAAAGAGTAGTGGGGGTCTGGAACTTTCTGCCTGAAAGGGTGATAGAAGCAGAAACCCTCACCACATTTTAAAAAAAAATACTTGGATGTGCACTGAAGTGCCGTAACCTACAGGGCTATGGACCTGGAGCTGGAAAGTGGGATTAGGCTGGATAGCTCTTGGCTGGCACGGACACGATAGGCTGAAATGGCCTCCTTCCGTGCTGTAAATTTCTATGATTCTATGATTAAATGTTATCGCAAGATTTAGTCTCTCTTAAAACTGAGGTGTCCAGCTCATGATCCAATTTCACTTTCATTCAGCTCACCCTGCATCTTCACTCAAAAAAAATTAAAAAATTTCATAGGATATATGGCACAGAAACCGGCCATTTGGCCCAACCACTCCATGATTGCGTTTATGCTCCACTCGAGCCTCCTCCCGTCTTTCCTCATCTAAATCTTAACAGCATAACCCTCTATTCCCTTCTCCCTCAAGCTCGTCTAGCCTCCCCTTAAATGCATCGAGCAGCTGTTCGTTCCCGCAGGGGGGAGGAGGAAGCCATTCATTCCCGCGGGGGGGGGGGGGGGAGGAGGAGGAGGAAGCTGTTCGTTCCCGCGGGGGGGGGGGGGAGGAGGAAGCTGTTCGTTCCCGCGGGGGGGGGGAGGGGGGGGGGGAGGAGGAAGCTGTTCGTTCCCGCGGGGGGGGGGGAGGGGGGGGGGGAGGAGGAAGCTGTTCGTTCCCGCGGGGGGAGGGGGGGGGGAGGAGGAAGCTGTTCGTTCCCGCCGGGGGGGGGGGGAGGAGGAGAGGAGGAAGCTGTTCGTTCCCGCGGGGGGAGGGGGGGGGGGGAGGAGGAAGCTGTTCGTTCCCGCGGGGGGGGGGGAGGGGGGGGGGGGGGAGGGGGGGGGGGGAGGAGGAAGCTGTTCGTTCCCGCGGGGGGAGGGGGGGGGGGAGGAGGAAGCTGTTCGTTCCCGCCGGGGGGGGGGGGAGGAGGAGAGGAGGAAGCTGTTCGTTCCCGCGGGGGGAGGGGGGGGGGGGAGGAGGAAGCTGTTCGTTCCCGCCGGGGGGGGGGGGAGAGGAGGAGAGGAGGAAGCTGTTCGTTCCCGCGGGGGGGGGGGGGGGGGGGGAGGAGGAAGCTGTTCGTTCCCGCGGGGGGGGGGGAGGAGGAAGCTGTTCGTTCCCGCGCGGGGGGGGGGGGGGGGAGGAGGAAGCTGTTCGTTCCCGCGCGGGGGGGGGGGGGGAGGAGGAAGCTGTTCGTTCCCGCGCGGGGGGGGGGGGGGAGGAGGAAGCTGTTCGTTCCCGCGCGGGGGGGGGGGGGGAGGAGGAAGCTGTTCGTTCCCGTGGGGGGGGGGGGGGGGGGGGAGGAGGAAGCTGTTCGTTCCCGCGGGGGGGGGGGGGGGAGGAGGAGGAGAGGAGGAAGCTGTTCGTTCCCGCGGGGGGGGGGGGGAGGAGGAGGAGGAGAGGAGGAAGCTGTTCGTTCCCGCGGGGGGGGGGGGGGGAGGAGGAGGAGGAGAGGAGGAAGCTGTTCGTTCCCGCGGGGGGGGGGGGGGGGGGGGGGGAGGAGGAGGAAGCTGTTCGTTCCCGCGGGGGGGGGGGGGGGGGGAGGAGGAGAGGAGGAAGCTGTTCGTTCCCGCGGGGGGGGGGGGGGGGAGGAGGAGGAGGAGAGGAGGAAGCTGTTCGTTCCCGCGGGGGGGGGGGGGGAGGAGGAAGCTGTTCGTTCCCGCGGGGGGGGGGGGGGGGGGGAGGAGGAGAGGAGGAAGCTGTTCGTTCCCGCGGGGGGGGGGGGGGAGGAGGAAGCTGTTCGTTCCCGGGGGGGGGGGTGGGGGGGGAGGGGGAGGAAGCTGTTCGTTCCCGCGGGGGGGGAGGGGGGGAGGAGGAGGAAGCTGTTCGTTCCCGCGGGGGGGGGTGGGGAGGGAAACGGCTGCCTCAACTTTCTGAGGCTTCCTGCAGCCTTCTCACTGCTGCAAGAAGCCTCAGTGCTGATGTGCTGATGGCAATGTGCTTTTATTAAAAAATGTTCAAAAATTAAACAGCTACAAAGAACTACAAAAATGGCCGAGTGCCAATGTTTCCTTCACACTGCACGTGCGCAAACGCTCCAACGCGCACGCGCAGCGTTGCCGGTAGGAAAAAAACTAATTTAAATGGTAGCCGCCCCCTCCCACTTACAAAATCGGCGCGAGTGGTAGGCTCCGCCCCCTGGGCGCCACGCCAAGCAGACATGGAGCTGCAGGGCGCTCCAGAATCGCGCGTTTTTTTTCTGGCACGAAAAACGGGCGCCCAGCTCGGAGGGGCGCCCGTTTGTTATCGTGTGGAAACTTGGGCCCATTCTCTCTGGATCCACTCTATCAAAACCTTTCATAGTTTTAAAGACCTCTATTAGGTCACTCCTCAGCTGCCTTTTTTCGAGAAAAGAGAGACCCAGCCTGTTCAACCTTTCCTGATATGTGTACCTACCCTTGCATTTCTGGTACAGGTATAGCGTCCGAAATCCGGAAACCTCGGGACTGAGGCCGTTCCAGATTTTGGAATGTCTTTCTGACATCTCGAATCCAGAAACGCCTGGGCCAAGGTAAGGGAGGAGGGTCCGGTAGCCGAGCAGGAGGGGGAAGGAGGACGGCAGCGGGTCCAGATTTTGGAACATATTCCGGACGATCCCACCACCGATCGGCCCGGTATCCGGATCCCGGAACATTCCAAATTTCAGAACTCCAGATTTCGGACGCTCAGCCTGTATCATCCTTGTAAATCTTCTCAGCAACCTCTCCAGTGCCTCTATCGTTTTTATAATATGGCGATCAGAACTGTATGCAGTACTCCAAGTGTGGTCTAACCAAGGTTCGATACAGGTTTCAGCATAACTTCCCTACTTTTCAATTCTATACCTCTAGAAATAAACCAGAGTGCTTGGTTTGCTTTTTTATGGCCGTGCTAACCCGTGTCGCAACTTTAGCCGATTTGAGTATTTGTACTCCAAGATCCCGTTGTTCCTATACCCCACCTAGACTCACACCCTCCAAGTAATAAATGACCTTCCTATTTCTCATACCAAAATATAATACCTCACATTTACCTGTGTTGAATTTCATTACCTGTACCAATTATATGCCCATTCTGCAAGTTTATTAATGTCGTCCTGTAATTTGTTGCAGTCCTCCTCAGTATTGACTATTGCCCCCAACTTGGTGTCCTCTGCAAATTTAGAAATTATGTTTTTGATTCCAAAGCCTAAATTGTTAATATAAATTGTGAACAACAGTGGTCCCAGCACTAATCCTTGTGGAAAACCACTATCCACCTTCTGCCACTTTTACTCCTACTCTCTGCTTTCTGTCTTGAAGCCAGCTCGCTATCCATTCTGCTACTAGTCCCCTGACTCTGCATTCTCTGATCTTATTCATCAGTCTATTATGGTGTACCTTATCGAAGGCCTTTTGACAATCTAGATAAATTACATCTACTGTATTACCATTGTCTATTCTCCCTGTTACCTCTTCAAAAAATTCAGTGAGGTTGGTCAAGCAAGACTTTCCCATTTGAAATCCATGCTGACTATTCATTATATTTTTGTTTTCTAGGCGTTCTTCTAATTTCTCCTTTAGTAGGATTCCATTATTTTTCCTACCACCGATGTTAAGCTGACTGGTCTATAATTCCCTGGACATGTTCCATCTCCCTTCTTAAATATAGCTATTGCGTTAGCTATCTGCCAGTCCACCTTTTTCTAATATGTAGTAATGCCTCTGCTATCTCTTCCCTAGATTCTTTTAAAATGCATGGATGCAATCCATCTGGACCATAGGTTTTATCCTCTTTGAATTTGATTAGTTTATTTAATATATCCCATCTTTTTATATTAAATGCACTTACCTCATTACTAATCTCATCATCCAATGTCATGTCCACCTGTTCTATCTCCCTGGTAAATACTGAAGCAAAATAATTTAATATTTCTGCCATCTCTCTCATTATCTGTGAGATTATCCAGTCTATCCCTTAATGACCATATTCCCATCCCAACCTTTTTTTATTGATGTGCCTGTAAAATATTTTACTATTGTGTTTTATGTTCCTTGATTTAATTTCATAGTTCCTCTTTGCCTTCCTAATTGTTTTTTTGACTTCTTTCCTACTCTGTTTGTATTCTCCCTTATCATGCACTCCCCTGCTGTCTATGTACTTAATGTATGCCTCTTTCCTTACCCTTAATTATTCCCTTATGGCTTTATTCATCCATGCAATTTCATTAGTGTTTAGTTTGTTCTTTTTAATGGAATATATTGTTCCTGCACTCTGTTCAACACCGTTTTAAATGTTTCCCATTGCTGTTGTACATTGTTTTTTGTCAATGTTGTTGCCTATTTTATTTTCCCAAGTTTTATTCTCAGCCCCTCAAAATCAGCTTTTCTCCAATCTATTACCCTGGTTTTCGTCATACTTGTCTGCATCACTTTTTATCTGCATCACATCTGACCTCATCCCTCGCATTCCCAGCACACCGCCACGAGTGAGGTGAGTGCTGTTGAAGGAGTGTGTTCACTTCTGCAGGGAACAGGTCATCTACACATCAAGCTTATAGCAATCAGCCAAGTGGCTGTGTTTCCCAGTGGAAGTGTACCTGGTTAACCAGTGCTTCCTGCTTCCAACAGGACTGCTTTTCCAGTTGGAACCATTCAGACCATTGTTTCTCGCCTACCTCAGGAATCCATCAGTTATATGTTTTGACAGAAGGTGGGGGGTTGAGATCAATATTCACATGATTCTGCATTCCAATGTGGAAAGTATTGTGGCAGTAGTGACAATAAATGTTCTCCATTTTTTAGTGTCCCCTTTTGAATGGTTGGGTTGATGCCAGTCACTGTGTATTGTCAATGAGAAATGTGTTTCTACATTACCAATGCCCCAGAAAAAGCTCCTTTTTTTTTAAAAAAAACATTCTTGCTTGGTTGAAATTTCATTGTTGAAGAGCTCGAAGAAACACAAACTGGTTTAGAAGTTGGACATGTCGTTTCATTACAATGACTCCTAACTTGAAAGCAATTGAATTATATGCAGTACACCCAAGTTGTTGTGGTAAACCGATCCAACCCACTGTTGGAAAAGGTTGGACACGATGCTGTGAGTGCATTTAGCCAACTATATTTGGTTTGCTGGGTTTCGCTTGGGTTAGAGTAGTAAACATTTCATAATATTTCTGAACAAAATCTTCTAAACTGTCAAAGCAAATGACTGAATTCCATGTTGTTGCAGGAAACACAGTAAACCACATGAGGACATCCTTGGCATCCAATCCAAGAGTCAGGCTTCAAGCAGTACAAGCCTAACCCAAGGCAAGAACTTCCTTATAAACAAGTTTTCCTCCCTTAATCAGAAAGTCAAACAAACCAAATCCAATGTGACCATTGGAAATCTTCGCAAACTTGGCAACTTCCCAAAACCGGACATGAAGGTCAATTTCTTGAGACCAAACCTGCGGGTGAATCTGTGGAAGTCTGATAGTAGCTTGGGGAGCTCGGGTTCACCAGTAGTGGTCTCTAAAGATGATACCGATTCAGACATTGAGATCTCTTCAGACACAGACTCTTACGAATCTGATGATTTCCTCTCCAATTCCAAATCCGAAGACGATTGCCAGCTAACAGACTCTGAAGATGTGGGGCAGTGTGACTACGTTCTTCCCAGCTGCGGTATTGTTGCCACAGGCCCTCGGTCGCGGTTAGGGAGTCGATCACAGTCTATTAGCAGCTCAGATTTTAGTATTCCAAGCAATCCTTCGGACATTCACCTAACTCAGCGCGATCCTGAACAAATGAGTAAAGTCAAGGTCGACGTCCAGCCTTCTGATAAAGCAGCGAGTGCCGATGAGGATTTACTGGTTGATTTCAACACTCCCATTGATGTTTATTGTCACCAGTTTGTAGAAGATGCACAGCACAAAACTCCGGAAGTTCCTGTCGCAGACCTTGTTTTCCATCAGCAGCAACAAGAACAACGCAACAGCATCTTGGGCGATGAGTCTAAAACTGACCCAGAGGTAACGGGGCCGCACTTATCAAGGCCCTCCAAGCTGGATGTATCCTCAGCTACCTCGAATCTACCTTTTCTTTCAGTAGAACCACCAGATCCTGCTGCATCAACTAGCAACAGTCCATCCTGTATATCCAATCCACCCGAAGAGGAGGCTGGTTTGCAAGCTACTCCTTCCTCGGCAGATGATGGAGGCAGCAGGGCTGTTTCGCCATTTGCGAAGATCCGAAGCTCGATGGTCCAGGTAGCGAGCATGACCCAGGCAGGACTGATCCAGGGGGTAAACTTTGCTGTGGGCAAGGTCCAGCGAACCCCCGATAGTGTAAATGATGGTCAACACCCCCAGCTGAAAGATATGTTTACACAGTGCCAGACAAGGATAATCCAGATTTAGCCACCAGGCTACAATCTGTCTCACCTTGACTAAGTGAAATACGCTACAAAAGTTATGACAGGAAACCCTTTAAAACATATCTGCAGTTTTGTATGCAGCCTTTAACAAATAACTTGGGATTTGAGGTTTTCTGGTGATAATTGTTATACACCAATCTGGGTAATCCTGAATTTTTCTTCATTAAGCTACTGGAGCATTAACTACTGAACAGGCCAATGTGCAATATTAATTGTGGTAGTACATATTAGGCTAGGGGCATTGTAATCCCAGTTAATTGTAATGGGCTCAAAGCGGCCCTGTTCCAAATGGTTTGATCTGCTGTATAACTAGAGGAGAGTTGTACACTATATGTAACTTAAGCACATGTAATGCCACACAACTTAAGAGTTCACACTTGGTTAGTGTTGCACTGAATTGTATTAGTCTGCGGGATAGTGAGTTGTATTTTGGCCTAGTTTGTGTCTTCTCTGCCATACAGGGAAACTGCCTCCAACGGAAGTTGCGATTCAAACTGAACCAAGCACTCCTTAAAACGGTTTTTAAAATTCATTTTCATTGCTTCTAAGGTTTTATAGAACATGTCCACACAACTCAAGTCTAGTTGAAGGGACTTTAATATCTCGTGATTATTTCACTCTTAAAGTATTCCGTTAATCTCCAACCTGTAAACTATCAAGAAAAGGAGTATTTTTTTCCCTCATCGCGTCTCATTACCAAAGAGACAAGGCCCTAATGAAAATTACCTGTAACTGAAATACAATAAGTGAAAGGGGCCTGAAAGCAAGCTTGACTTAAATCTGATGTAGCATTAGTCTGATCCTATAGCCAGTGCCTGTGTTTTTCATAAATGTACTGTAGTTAGACTGTATTGGCTGTAAACGTGACATCTGAAGCAGGTTCCCGAGTGTCTTAACTGTGGTCTGATATCAGCCTCTATGTTGCAGAGAATTTCTAAGCAAACAAAATTGTCCATTCCTGTAATAAACTCCTGGTATTATAACTTTTAAATGTTTTAATGTGCTTATTTATTGTTTTGTCACAGTAGTGTGGTTTCTTTGGAGTGTTTTTAAAAAAAAATACACATGCTTCAAAAGTAGATATACTCCAGTGTATTTTGACATGAGGGATGTATATTATTTTAATAAAAAACGTTAAAGCAAAACTTCATATTTTCATTTTGTTTATACAGCAATTCCTACACATTTCAACAGCTAAGAGACTGATGCTGGCTAAGGTATTTAAAATTAAAAGTACCCTTTGGGGCTGCTGAGTAAGAACAAAAGAAATCGGCCCCTCGAGCCTGCTCTGCCATTCAATAAGAGCATGGCTGCTGATCTAGCTCAACTCCACTTTCCTGCACTATCCCCATATCATCGGATCGTAGCATTTTACAGCATGGAAGGAGGCCATTCCGGACCGTCATGTCCGCGCCGGCTGACCTAGAGCTAGCCAGCCTAATCCTACTTTCCAACTCCAGGTCCGTAGCCTTGTAAGTTACGACACTTTAAGTGCATATCCAAGTACTTTTTAAATGTGGTGAAGGTTGCTGCCTCTACCACCCTTTCAGGCAGAGAGTTCCAGACCCCCACCACCCTCTGGGTGAAAGAAATTTCCCTTAAATCTCCTCTAAACCTCCTACCAATTACTTTCAATCTATGGCCTCTGGTTGTTGAACCCTCTGCTAAGGGAAATAGGTCCTTCCTGTTCACTCTATCTCGACCCCCCCATAATTTTATACACCTCAATCAGGTCACCCCTCGGCATCCTCCGTTCCATAGAAATCAACTTCAGCCTATCCAATCTTTCCTTATAGCTAAAATTCTCCAGCCCAGGCAACATCCTCGTAAATCACCTCTGTACCCTCTCTAATGCAATCACGTCCTTCCTGCAATGTGACCAGAACTGCATGCAGTACTGTAGCTGTGGCCTAACTAGTGTTTTATACAGTTCAAGCATAACCTCCCTGCTCTTGTATTCTATGCCTCGGCTAATAAAGGCAGGTATTTCACATGCCTGCTTAACCACCTTATCTACCTGGCCTGCTACCTTCAGGAATCTGTGGGCATGCCCTCCAATCTCCTTTTGTTCCTCTACACTTTAGTGTCCTACCATTTAATGTGTAAAGAACAGATGGTGGGTGGAAAAAGTATAGGAGATCCAGTAACTAGCCGACAATCATGATGTGCGTGGATTCTTTAGCGAAGTCAAGACCATTTACGGCCCAAGCATCCAAGGTCCTTCCCCACTAAAGGCCAAGACCGGAGAGGTACTCATCAAGGACAGAGAGACAGTCAGTGCCCACTGGAAGGAGCCGTTCGAGGCTCTGTCTTCGACACGAGTGTCCTCGACTCCATCCCACAGCAAGCTACCCGCCACCACCTCAGCACAACCCCAGCCTGGCATGAGGTTGAAAAGGCCATCCGACAACTGAAGAACAGCAAGATGTCGGGAGCAGATGGAATCTCCGCCGAAGCATTAAGGCACGGCGGAGAAGCACTGTTGGCACAAATCCATGAACTCATTTCTCTTATTTGGAAGGAGGAGAGCATGCCAGGAGATCTCAGACGTTGTAATCATGACAATCTACAAGAAAGGTGACAGGTCTGATTGTGGTAATTACAGAGGGGTTTCCCTGCTGTCTGCCACAACGAAAGTCATTGCAAGAATCTTCCTCAATGGCCTCCTCCTCAGTGGCTGAAGAGCTCCTCCCAGAGTCGCAATATGGATTCTGCCCAATAAGGGGCACAATGGACATGATCTTCACTGTGTGTCAAATCCAAGAGAAATGCAGGGAGCTGTACATGGTCTTCTGTGACACTGTCACCATGAGGGATTATGGAATGTCCTCCTCAAATTCGGCTGCATTCAAAAGTTCGTCACCATCCTCCGCCTGCTTCACGATGACATGCAAGCCGTGATCTTGACCAACAGACCAACCACAGATCCAATACACGTGCGGGCCGGGGTCAAGCAAGGCTGTGTCATCGCACCAACGCTCTTCTTGATCTTCCTTGCTGCAATGCTCCATCTCACCCTCAGTAAGATCCCCGCTGGCATGGAGCCAATCTACAGAATAAACGAGAAATTGTTCCATCTCCCATCGCCTCCAGTCCCGATCCAAGGCCGTCCCATCTGTCATCGATTTACAATAGGCAGATGATGCTTGTGTTTGCGCACTCTGACGTCAAACTCCAAACCATCGGCAACACCTTCACCGATGCATACGAGTATGGGCCTTACATTAAACATCCGTAAGACAAAGGTTCTCCACCAACTTGCCCCGCCACACAGTACTGCCCTCTGATTATCAAGATCCATGACAAGGCCTTGGACAATGTGGACCATTTTCCATACCTCAGGTCGTCAAGGCCAGATGTCGATGACTCAGTCCAGTGCAGCCTTCGGTCGCCTGAGGAAGAGGGTTTTGGAAGTCCAGGACCTCAAACCTGCCACCAAGCTCATGGTCTAGAGAGCAGTACTGATACCAGCCTTCCTATATCCTTCAGAGACATGGACAATGTATAGCAGGCACCTCAAATCACTGGAGAAGTACCACCAACGCTGCCTTTGCAAGATCCTGCAAATCCATTGGCAGGATAGGCACACCAACATCAGTGTTGTCACTCAGGCCAGCATCGAAGTATTGACCATGCTCGATCAGCTCCGCTGGCAGGGCCACATCGCCCGCATGCCTGACACGAGACTCCGCTCTGACACAGCAAGAGTGTCCCAGGTGGGCAGAGGAAAGGCTTCAAAGCCTCCTTGGTGGGATGGGGGAAGAAAAGAGGAGGGAAAAGTGCAACATTCTCACTGACACCCAGGAATCCCAAGCCCAAGTGGAGAAGCATCTGGGAAGAAGCCGAGCACTTCGAGTCTCTTCGGCGGGAGCATGCGGAAGCCAAGCGGAAGAAGCGCACGGCAACCCACCCACTCGTCCCTTCCTTCAACCACTGTCTGCCCCACCTGACAGAAACTGTAGATCCTGCATTGAACTCATCAGTCACCTGAGAACTCAGTGTGGAAGCAAATCATACTCTATTCAGAGGGACTGCCCAAGAGAGAAATTCCCTTGCCTTGTTCGTCCTCCCCAAATACATTACCTCACACTTCTCTGGATTGAAATCCATTTGCTTCAGTTCTGCCAACCTGACCAGTCCACTGATATCTTCCCGCAGTCTACAGCTTTCTTCATTGTCAACCACATAGCCAACTTTTGTATCATCTGTTCTTAATCATGCCCCCTACATTCAGGTCTAAATCATTGATGTATACCAGACAAAACAAGGGATCCAGTACTGAGCCCTGCAGAATCCCACTGGAAACATCCTTCCAGTCACACACAAACACCCATCAACCATTACCCTTTGCTTCCTGCCTCTGAGCCAATTTTGGATCCAGCTTGCGACTTGCCTTGGATCCCATGGGCTTTGACTTTTGTGACCAGTCTGCCATGTGGGATCTTGTCATAAGCCTTGCTAAAATCCATATACACTGCATCAAACGCACTACCCTCATCGACTGTTAACCTCCTCAAAAAATTCAATCAAGTTACTCAAGACACTACCTACTCTTAACAAATCCATGGTGACTGTCCTTGATTAATCTGTATCTTTCTAAATAAAGATTTATCCTGTCCCTCAGAATTTTTTCCAATAACTTTCTCACCACTGAGGTTAGGCCAGTAATTACTCGGTTTCCTCCCTTTATAAACAAAGGTACAATGATAGCAGTCCTCCAGCACTACACCTGTAGCCAGGGAGGATTGGAAAATGGTCAGAGCCTCTGCTATCTCCTCTTGCTTGATTCTATCCGTTGATTCCCTTAATAACCAACATTTTTTCGATCTCTGTCTTGAATATACTCAACGACTGAGCCTTCACAGCCCTCTGGGGTAGATAATTCCAAAGATTCACTACCCTCTGAATGAAGAAATTTCTTCAGTCCTAAATAGCCGATCCCTTATTCTGACCCCTGCGTCTAGACTCCCCATCCAGAGGAAACATCTACCCTGTCACGCCCTGTAAGAATTTTGTGTTTCAATGCGATCACCTCTCATTTTTCTAAGCTCGAGAGAATATAGGGCTTGTCTACTCAGTTTCTCCTCATAAGACAATCCCCTCATCACAGGAATCAGTCTGGTTCTGATGAAGGGTCATCGACTTGAAATGTTAATTCTGTTTCTGTCGCCACAGTTGCTGCCTGACCTGAGTATTTAACAGCATTTTCTGTTTTTATAACAGCAATGAAGTTATAAAAGGATGATATGTGATGGTGAGAGTTTGAGGTGGAGATTATTGCAAGGTTTCCTCTCATTTCATATGAAAGACTAGATTATTAAAATCAGTTTTTACTTACTATCATATTGAAGCAATGATCTGTTAATTTCACACCGTAGTCTGATGAGATTTTTGCCCCACTCAAAACCACCATCAAACTTGATTATCTATTGCTCAATGTGGCTTCAAGGAGCCCTAGTAAAATTGGAATCAATGGGGATCAGGGGGAAACTCTTCCCTTACTGGAAACATACCAGGCACAAAGGAAGATTGTTATTGGAAACCAATGAACTCAGCCCCAGGACATTGTTGCAGGAGTTATTTAGAGGAGAGCCCCAGGTCCAATGATCTTCAGCTTGCAGTGCATTCCATTCCATTTGCAATTACTCATAATGAAGCAGTCAATGTCTATATGCAATTGGGACCTGGACAATATCCAGGCTTTGGCTGATGTGTGATGAACATTTGTGCCATACAAGGGCCAGGCAATGACCATTTCCAACAAGAGCGTCTAACTAATATTAAATGGCATTACCATTGCCAAATCCTCAATTAACATCGTGGGGGGGGGGTGGTGTGCTCACTACGGAAACTCAACTGAACCAGCTACATAAATGCTACTGAAGCACATCACCGCCACTGGGTATTCTGCAGCTAATGACTCCCTAAAGCCTAAAAGGCACAAGTCAGGATTGCAGTGGAATACTCTCCAGTTGCCTGGATGCTTGCAACTGCAATATTCAACAAGCTCCAGACAATCCAGGACACTACAGTAGTCTGCTTTATTGGCACCCAATCCACCACTGGTGTTCTAGGACTGCCCTCATCCACCACCGGTGTACCAAGACTACAGTGTGTACTATCAACAGGAGGCACTGCAGCAACTCAACCAAGTCTTCAGTAGCACATCACAAACCAGCGACCTCCATCACCCAGAACGACAAGGGCAGCACATGCATACGATCACCATCATCTCTCTTAAAAGTGACTACATTTCAAAAGCACGGCATTGGTTGTAAAGCAGTGTGGGACATTGTGGTAGGCCCCACCACCACCACTTCTGGGTAATGGGATTGGGCAATAAATGCCAACTGTGCCAATGACTCCAACCACCCAACAATTAATTAAAAGCCGTTGATGGCCTACACAAACTTTTATTTTTGTTTAACTGCCAAGAGTTCAGCAGTTTTGGGTCCTTCCCTGCTTTTCCCTCGGTCCAAGTGAGGTTGTATTTAGTGCTTCTACCGTTATTAGAGAATGCAACGTGTATCATCTTTGTCTACATAATTGCACGTTGGTGCAGAACATTACAACACTACAGAGCAAGATTTGTCCTCTCTATGGACTGATAGTCCAGGGTAAATGTTTATTAATTTCCTTCACTTAATTCATTTTGATGAGCTAAACCCCCACAGGTAGCATTTGCAGTAGTGCAATATTATGGAGGCTAATGCACTAGCCAAATCTGCTCCCGAGAGTGGGGCTGGAAGCAGGGATCAAGAAAAATTGGTTGACTAGCAACAGCTCCAATCTCAGTTTAATGACTAATAGTGTCATCAGTTCACTCCAAATATTTTATAGAAAGTGACAGCACAGAAGGACATTTTCCTCATTAATTCTGTGCTGACTGCATTTCTCCACAAGGCACATAACTGCAATATAAAAGCATGAAGCATTGGTTATTCACAGCTGATTTCTGAAGAGATCTTACAACAGAAGTCTGGACCGAGGGCCAAACCTTTTCTCCCCTTTTTCTTTAAGGGTTATTGCTAAGTAGTTCCACAAGCTACCTCACCCATTCATCTGTGAACATACAATCTTGGGCTATTTGACTGGGGAGTTTAATTGCCAAGCTCTGATCTTTTAAATTTCTGGGATTGCCCACAAGGCTAACATTTATTGCCCATCCCCCATTGCCCTTGAAGGGGACACTCAGCCATCTTCTTGAACTGTTCTTTGTAACGGTTTGGTACAACTAAGTGGCTTTCAGAGGGCAGTTAAGAATCAACCACATTGTATATGTAGGCCAGACCAGCAATTTCCTTCCTGAAAGGACACTAATGAACCAGATGGGTTTTTAATGACTATCCGATAGTTTCATGGTCACCATTACTGATACTAGCTTTTTATTGCAGATAAATTTAATGAACAATGTAAAATTCCCCAGCTGCCGTGGAGGGATTTGAACTGATGTCGTCAGCTTATTAGACCAGGCCTCTGGATTATTAATCCAGTAACAACCACTTTGCTACTGTTCTGGGCTAATAGAAACATAGAAAATAGGTGCAGGAGTAGGCCATTCGGCCCTTCGAGCCTGCACCGCCATTCAATGAGTTCATGGCTGAACACGCAACTTCAGTACCCCATTCCTGCTTTCTCGCCATACCCCTTGATCCCCCTAGTAGTAAGGACTTCATCTAACTCCTTTTTGAATATAT
Source organism: Pristiophorus japonicus (assembly GCF_044704955.1). Taxonomy (NCBI): domain Eukaryota; kingdom Metazoa; phylum Chordata; class Chondrichthyes; family Pristiophoridae; genus Pristiophorus; species Pristiophorus japonicus. The sequence goes on from NC_091979.1 coordinate 266,579,103, forward strand.
TTAGTGAATTGGCCTCAACAACTTTCTGTGTTAGAGAATTCCACAGGTTCACCACTCTCTGGGTGAAGAAGTTTCTCCTCATCTCGGTCCGAAATGGCTTACCCCTTATCCTTAGACTGTGACCCCTGGTTCTGGACTTCCCCAACATTGGGAACATTCTTCCTGCATCTAACCTGTCTAAACCCGTCAGAATTTTAAACGTTTCTATGAGATCCCCTCTCATTCTTCTGAACTCCAGTGAATACATAGAAACATAGAAAATAGGCGCAGGAGTAGGCCATTCAGCCCTTCTAGCCTGCACCGCCATTCAATGAGTTCATGGCTGAACATGCACTTCAGTACCCCCTTCCTGCTTTCTCGCCATACCCCTTGATCCCCCGAGTAGTAAGGACTTCATCTAACTCCCTTTTGAATATATTTAGTGAATTGGCCTCAACTACTTTCTGTGGTAGAGAATTCCACAGGTTCACCAGTCTCTGGATGAAGAAGTTTCTCCTCATCTCGGTCCTAAATGGCTTACCCCTTATCCTTAGACTGTGACCCCTGGTTCTGGACTTCCCCAACATTGGGAACATTCTTCCTGTATCTAACCTGTCTAAACCCGTCAGAATTTTAAACGTTTCTATGAGGTCCCCTCTCATTCTTCTGAACTCCAGTGAATACAAGCCCAGTTGATCCAGTCTTTCTTGATAGGTCAGTCCCACCATCCCAGGAATCAGTCTGGTGAATCTTCGCTGCACTCCCTCAATACCAAGAATGTCCTTCCTCAAGTTAGGAGACCAAAACTGTACACAATACTCCAGGTGTGGCCTCACCAAGGCCCTGTACAACTGTAGCAACACCTCCTCCCTGCCCCTGTACTCAAATCCCCTCGCTATGAAGGCCAACATGCCATTTGCTTTCTTAACCGCCTGCAGTACCTGTATGTCAACCTTCAATGACTGATGTATCATGACACCCAGGTCTCGTTGCACCTCCCCTTTTCCTAATCTGTCACCATTCAAATAATAGTCTGTCTCTCTGTTTTTACCACCAAAGTGGATTACCTCACATTTATCCACATTATACTTCATCTGCCATTCATTTGCCCACTCACCTAACCTATCCAAGTCACTCTGCAGCCTCATAGCATCCTCCACGCAGCTCACACTGCCACCCAACTTAGTGTCATCTGCAAATTTGGAGATACTACATTTAATCCCCTCGTCTAAATCATTAATGTGCAATGTAAACAGCTGGGGCCCCAGCACAGAACCTTGCGGTACCCCACTAGTCACTGCCTGCCATTCTGAAAAGTACCCATTTACTCCTCTTTGCTTCCTGTCTGACAACCAGTTCTCAATCCACGTCAGCACACTACCCCCAATCCCATGTGCTTTAACTTTGCACATTAATCTCTTGTGTGGGACCTTGTCGAAAGCCTTCTGAAAGTCCAAATACACCACATCAACTGGTTCTCCCTTGTCCACTCTACTGGAAACATCCTCAAAAAATTCCAGATTTGTCAAGCATGATTTCCCTTTCACAAATCCTGACTTGTACCTATTATGTCACCACTTTCCAAATGCGCTGTTATGACATCCTTAATAATTGATTCCATCATTTTGCCCACTACCGATGTCAGGCTGACCGGTCTATAATTCCATTTTCTCCTTCCTTTTTTAAAAAGTGGGGTTACATTGTGATGTGTCAAAGTGCGCGGTGTGATATATATGACAATGTGCCCGGTGTGCGATGTGTGACAATGTGCACGATGTGTTGTGCAACAACGTGCGCGATGTAATGAGTGTGCGCATTGAGTGATGTGTGACATAGCGCAAACATTGTCACACATCAGTGTGCACAATGTGCTGTGCTACAATATACACGTGTGATGTGCTACAATATACACGTGTGATGTGCTACAATATACACGTATGTGATGTTGCAATATACACACGTGGTGTTACAATATACTGTCTAATGTGTTACAGTATACACTCGTTTGCTGTGTTACAATATACATGCTGTGTGATGTGTTACAGTATACACACGTGTGGTGTTATAATATACATGCTGTGTGATGTATACACACATGGGCTGTGTTACAAAATGCACGTCGTATCATAAGGTATAATAACACAAGGTATCAAATTGCTGGATAATGATCAAGAGTGGGAATCCTCCCTAGCTCAGCACCATCTAACTCCGATCCAGTCTTAAAGCTGGGACCTTGACTAGTGTCACTGGGCTACAAAGGCTCCAATCTTTCCAAACTGTTGACAATTACCACCCAAAAAGAAAAGAATCCAAGTTTTAAAAAAAGGTATCTTTTAATTTGTTTAAGAAAAACTTTACAGCAAATATCCCTGATATGATCATTGTACAGAAATCTTGATCACTTTTACCTCACAATTCTTTATTGAAATTTTTGATTGATCCCACCCCTTATTTTCACTTTAGTCTTTGGATTGTTCCAGGTTTACCTCCATTTTAGCAGATGGCCGAGAATTTTTAAAAGTTCCTGTTACTCTTAAATTCAGTGGTAGTGCAGTGTGTGTTCCTCTTCACTAACTGTAATAAACACAGCCCTGTGCTTGAATTAAGGAAAATGCAAAAGGACATGATTTCACAATCATAATCCTTCATTGAATCAATCTTTCGCCTCCAAACCAACCAAATCCGAAAGTCAAAATGTTTGAAAAGGAAACAAAGATTAATTTTATTCAACCATATCAGTTTGTTAAATGAAGCAGTAATGAAAACCTAGAGACAAAACACAATCAAGGAAAGCAGCTCAAGTGTGTTCATGAGCTCCTGGGACAAAGCCATTACAAAACTGAAAAACAAGAGTCTTTATTCAAACTCCAAATGATTACATCTATCAACATTTTCAAAGTTAGGAAAAGTCCTTAGGTGCATTGCCCTACCACAAATTCTTTCATTCAGTGGTTGCACAGCTTCAAGGCTTTCTTTAAACTATTAAAAGGTCTTTCTAAATCAGTTTTGCACACCATGCCAGTCACCTTCAGAATGAAGACATGGTTTTCTATTAATCCTTAAATACAGCAGTGCTTTTTTTAAAATAAAATTTGCTTGATGGAATTAATGAGTTCACTTGCTATTCAACAAGCAGCTCATTATTAAAAACAGGGTCAGGAAGACATGACAGTAATACGCTTAGCTCAAGCACATTACTAAGTTCTAGAGGAGGGGTTGTTTGGCAAGGTGCTAAGGTCCAAACTTGGGAATATTGTTGGGAGAGAGTACAGGTAGCTAAGCTCTACATCTAATTGTGCTATACCCGAAAGTACTTAATGCCCACTCGGTTCCCAAAACAAAAGTAATCCATTCCCCAGCACCAACATCCCTCAGCTAGAGGAATGCAAAATCGACAAGAATGTGTATAGTTAAAAATCCCATCTCTGGGAACTCTTCTGCCACCAGCTGGGAAATCTCCATATTGTTAAATATTTAAATTCACAGTGCTGGTCAGGTCTAAATTAAACACATTACAGCAACAGGCTCAGGAATTGGGAAGCACTTCTGTTTGATGAGACAAAGCTGTCCTTTTTTGGACCTTCGTATGAAACCAGCAGAAAATCGATTAGCTCTCCTTCCTTGCTGGCTGCAAGGTCCAGCTATTAAATAAGCTTGGGCAGTCTTCATTCAGTTCCTAGTTAGAGTGGACCACATTACTCAAAATTGCAATCTTGCAAAGCTACTCTTAAGTTCAGTGGTAGTGCAGTGTGTGTGCGTGGCAGACAGGAGCTACTTTCAAGATTGGACTAAGCTACCATGCTGGGACAAAGTACAGGGAACTTTAGTACCGGACCTGGGAGCGCTCAATGCTGCCACTGGGTGTACAAACCGGAGAAAGGTTCCACAGTCCTGTAATGACTGGCTTCACCTGAACTCCTGACAACTGGCAGGCTGCAAGAAGAGTTTTTTTTTAAAAAAGTGGAGTAAAAAGTTATTCTCTTCAACCAGTCACTCTTATAAGAAAGCATGATAGAATGCTTGAGGTTTTCCCAAGAGTGTTTGCTCAGATATAATTGAGCCTGGTATAGCACATGAACCAGTAAACCACAACCGGGCAGGGCGGAGGGGAAAAGATACCACAGAATAGATGAATTGGTTCGACTTGCCTGATAATCCACTTACTCAGATTAAAAACAAAAACCCGGCAGTGTGTTGCAAGACTAACTGAAATCAAAGGTTTGGGATGTTTAAGGCTGCTCCAAAAGCTTTGTTCTGACAGGCCTCATTTGAACCTAATTTTACAACTCCGCTTATTCTGCTGCAGGTCTACAAACTACTACTGTCACCATTACGCTCGTTACTAGAAGCACATATTCTACATAACTGAATAAGCATGGACAATCATCATGCCCACTCTTTCTACAGCCCATCTGCCCACCAGAAATTCTACCCCACTTCATTAGATGTGCCTAAATTGCACACTTGATCTACAAATCAGTATAAACACTGGCGCATAACTTTACTGAATCTTAGAAAATAATAATTTTCACAAATTGATGCAAAAATACAGTTACGGTTTGAAGGCAGCTTGTACATAATTTAAATACCCAGTAAAGTCGGAGCGGTTGTATTAAGTGATAAATAAGAGGCCGCTTCAATGTTAGAAGTTAACCAGCTTTGATTAAACAAAAGGTTGTCCACACTTAAAACTACGACGTGTAAACAAACTGATTCACCGCTAGTTCCAGTGTCAGTTTACAAGTTTAGATCGGAATGTGCAAACAGCACGAGAAGTTCATCCCTAACCCACAATTTAGTTTTTAAAACAAAGAATCTAACAGCTGTTGAATTCTTCATATTTCACACTTGTTTTTTTTTTAAAAAAAAGGCAACTTTTAACAAGTACAATGTTATGCAAAAACAGTTTACAAAATTACAAAAATAGCTTGTATTTGAGAAATTGTGGTAAGAGGAATGTAGAAGATATTTTCACAACTGGATGTATTTAACTAAAATGCAGAGGCTTCAGTACAAGCGACACAGACATTAGAAATAAAGTAGTCAGAATTTAGATTTATAAGAAATTTTTTGTAAGAAAATTTGATACAAATGATCTACAAAGAGGGGGGAAAAAATGTTTTTCCTCAATGTGATGACAGATTTGGCAGGTGGGCTGAGAAGGAATGTTAGCTCTTTAAATTTACATAAAGCCCACTGATACGCAAGTTCTATAAACGCTCGAGTTTTAACGACAGTCCATCATTAAGGTTCGTTGCCATTTACATGGGTTTGTTGCTGTATCCTGCTTTTGCGAAGAACCTCCAATTGCTTTGCTCGCTGCCATCTTTCTCGTGATAAGGTCGTGTGGCCAGCACTCAGAGATACCAACCTGTTTAAAGGCAAACGAAAGTTGACTCTTAAATTTAAAAAATTACTCAAAAGCTACAATTCAATATAAAAGCATCAATTAGGCAACAGCTGAAACATTTTTATATCTTGCAAAATATAGTTATGTACAACATACAGTTTGTTTAAACTCATTCACCAAATTCTCTCCTTCCTAACTTGGTTGTCAAATTACTTTTCAATTTGAATATCTTTGTGGGATGGAACTTGGTGCAAAATTAAATGACAGCACTGATACTGCTATTACTCGATGTGGTACTAATGTTCCTCACACACAGAAATATGTGACTGTTACAATCTAAGGTGCTAAGGAGTCAGCCATTTAGGACTTCTTCACTCAGAGGGTGATGAATCTTTGGAATTCTCTACCCCAGAAGGCTGTGGAGGCTCAGTCGTTGAGTATATTCAAGGCAGATATTGGTAAGATTTCTGGATATTAAGGGAATCGAAGGATAGCACGGGAAGATAGAGTTGAGGTAGAAGATCAGCCATGATTTTATTGAATGGCGGAGCAGGCTCGAAGGGCCGAATGGCCTACTTCTATTTCTTATGTTCTTAAGGTCAGACACCAGAGTGCACTATATTCATTTTTAAAGAAATGGGAAGAACTAATGTTTCCATTTTTGCAAACTTTATTATAAGTCTTAGTGATATTAAAGTCAGTAGTAAAGCTCAGACCAGATAAGCAGACTTCTGTTGGAGCCAAAAACACTCATGCTAGAGCTGCTCTGTTGGTGCCCCATGATTTTGTAACAACCTTGACTAATGGTGCTGTTATACTATAGTGCCAGTTTAACAATACCTGTTTAGAAAGCGAGACTCAACAGCAATTTATGCTGCCAACTTTGCATTCATATGTACTCAAGCAAAGGAGAGCTCTCTGCATGCATCGCTAAATGCACACAGAGTTCAGTTTCAGACCTCATATACCCTCCATCATCAAGAATGCCTATTTCCACTTCCACCAGTGCCCACTCCACTCCTACCTCAGGCCCTCCGCTACAAACTGGCATACAAGGGAAGTTGGATAAATGGTCAATGCGGAGGATGATAAGAACATAAGAAATAGGAGCTGGAGTGGGCCATTTGGCCCCTCGAGCCTGCTCCGCCATTCAATAAGATCATGGCTGATCTGATCTTGGGCTCAGCTCCATTTCCCTGCCCGCTCCCCATAAATCACTCAAAAATCTGTCTATCTCCACCTTAAATATAGTCAATGACCCAGCTTCCACATCTCCCGGGGGCAGAGAATTCCACAGATTTACAACCCTGAGAGAAGAAATTTCTCCTCAACTCAGTTTTAAATGGGCGACCCCTTATTCTGAAACTATGCCCCCTAGTTGTAGATTCCCCCACAAGGGGAAACATCCTCTCTGCATCTACCTTGTTGAGCCCCCTCAGTATCTTATGTGTTTCAATAAGATCACCTCTCATTCTTCTAAACTCCAATGAGTATAGGCCCAATCTACTCAACCTTTCCTCATAAGTCAACCCCTTCATCTCAGGAATCAATCTAGTGAACCTTCTCTGAACTGCCTCCAATGCAAGTATATCCTTCCTTAAATAACTGATACAAAGTGATGGGGAAAAAGTAGGGTAGTGTGATTTGGACTGCTCGAGCAAAGAGCCAGCAGTCACTATTGGCTGCCTTGTGTATTGTCAACCTCTCTGGTTTTGTATGCCATAATCACCTGCAGACTCTATTCCAATGCCCTCCTTACTGGCCTCCTATCCCCCACCCTCCCTAAACTCCATGTACAAAATCCTGCTGCATTATGCCATTCAATCATCCCACTCTTCACCAACTGACATGAACCCAGCGCCCCAACTACCATTAGAATCTTTGGCCTCATCCCTACCCTATCTCTGCAACTTTCTCCAGGCCTATAACCTCCCCAACACTGCAAGTGTTTTATAGAAAGATAATAAAAACAGATGCTGAGCAATTTTGAAATTATGACCAAAAGCTAGGTTAAAAAGAAGGGATTGAAGAAAGCTTTTAAAGAGGTAGAGAGAGAGAGATGGGGGGGGGGGGGGCGCAAAGAGAAGAGATGGGGGGGAGGGGGGAGAAGAGAAAGAGGAGGGGTGAGGGGGGGGGGGTGAGGAGAGAAAGAGAGGAGGGGTGGGGGGGGGGGGGAAGAGAAAGAGAGGAGGGGGGGGAAGAGAAAGAGAGGAGGAGTGGGGGTGGGGGGGGAGAAAGAGAGGAGGGGTGGGGGGGGGGAAGAAAGAGATGAGAGGAGGTGGAAGAGGAAGGAGGGAGAGAGAGAGAGAGAGAGAGAGAGAGAGAGAGAGAGAGAGAGAGAGAGTCAGGTCCACAGTACAACTGGTCCTTTACTCACACTCTCGACAAGAGTACATTCAAAACCTGGTATTTAGTGAAAAGGTGAATTGAAATACAAGAAAACAGGAATGATTAACTGTTTGTGTTTGTTATAAAGGTGTTTCAATATTCCAAAGAGAAAATCAAAGCAACGAGCCATTTCCAGACATCTTACCTTGCTACAACAAGCAACTGGTGGAAATCTTCTGCAGTTATGCTCTGAGGATCACTCTTTCTCATCTCCACAAAATCTTCTTCCACTGCCTAGAATATATCATCATTCAAAATTTAAAATCACATTACCTATCGCAGAACTTGAAAAAATAGCCACCAACATAAAAAGGACATTATACCGTGGTCACTTCATCAGATATACTGTAGTCCATTAGTCTCAGTAAGCTCAGATATGTGCGAAATTTCTTTAGCATGGAAGGCAGTACAGCTGTCTGCAAATTAACCATGTACTCTTCTATGTTGGCAGGAATCATCTGAGGCTGCAGGTGGACTTGGCAGTCAGACTATAAATGAGATAAATACTCTACTTTAGTAAATTCCACAAGAGAGCAATAGAAGCGATACTAAAAAAGAGCAACGCAAAAGATTTTCCAGTGATTTCCCAAGACCTGCCTAACAATCTGAATTTTATTCATAACAGTATGATCTAGCAATGTAAATGCATTTCAGCATTTTTACAAAAATCACAATTATTTTATGTATGTTACACATTATGACCGAACATGACACTTACAACTTCACCCCTCATGTTGTACTTTAGATCCAATTGTTTAATTATGACACCAGTGATTCGTACTAAACTATCAAATAGTACTTTACAGCACTAACAGAAAGCAAGCGAAAGAAAAAGATAAAAGTTTAAAGTAAACTACAGCATTAGGGAGTGAAGCACAAAGTGAAAGACATGCAAATTTTTTTTTTTTTTTTTTAAACTGACAGTTCAATGGATAGAGAAAATTACTGAATCTGCCAAACTGAGTTCCAGTCAACAGAAGTAATCTCCGTGATAAACAGTTCATTTTCAGATTGTCTAAATAATCCATGTAATATCACTAATAAAACTCAAATGAAATGATAGCAGTAATTGTAACAATTAAAATGCGACTAAAACCAAGATGCAGATTTTAAAATGTTAACATTTTTAAATCGAGAGATTAATCACGATTATTTTAAAAATTGTTTTGATAGCCCAGAAAAAAAGTCCAGAATTAACCTAAGGTTTTGGGTCTCCTGAATGGGGCAGGATCACAAAACTACAAGTAGTTCTTAAAGGGACCCTAACTGTATAATGCACTCTTGTTCATCCTACTGGACGAATCCCAGTAGGAAGTGTGGGCGTGTTTTCTTGAAGATGAAACTTGCAGAGCATCTTTATCCCACCAGTGTGGACAACAGCAGATGCAAATTGCCTCATGATAAAACAGAGAACCACTTGCAACTAAAAAGGTTACTTCCAGCTTTTCTCAAAAATAAACTTCAAAAGTTGATGTTTTAGAGGGAGATATTATTGTTTTATGTTGATTCAAAAAAGGTACACAAGACTTTCCCTAAAATTAAAATATTCTTATTATGCAAACATCATATTATGTTGTCATTAGGGTTGTGAAAAATCACTTCAGTGCATTATAGCTGTATTGCACACAATTTATTTCGAACAAAAATCAACACGACTTGGACCACGATTTACACGGCGCAGTACAAATAGATAAATCCACACAGCACACGTACCGGTAAGAGAGATCTTCCTTCAGAAGTGATGAGCACATTAATATTGCAAGGGAATTCCATCTGGTGATAGTTGAAGTCATAGTCCACCTTCTGCCAGGTAATCACATTACCAAGCGCTGTCACATTTCGGACACCTGTGAAAGATTGGGCATCTACAGTGATCGGGAGTGACACAAATGCCTTGTTTTTAAATGGCAGGTCGATTACTCCTGCTTCTAGTTTACAAATCTAAGAGGGCAAATAAATGAATGTTTTGAATGTATAAGCATTCAAATAGCTGCAGCACAACTGACTATTACCTCACAAACTTAATGGGATTTTCCAGTTAAAACTTCAAGACCTCTGAAGATGGCTAACTATAATCATAATATTTCAAACATGGAAGCCAGCAGTGTCTGAAGCCAGCAGCTGCCTTCATCTGAACGTAATAAAACACTAACAGGAAGCAAACCGAATCATGGACTGGTGCAGCAAAGAAACCAATAAGCAAGTGGCCATAGAAAGAGTAAGGAGCCCCCGGGGTTTTGGTTTGCAATCCCAACTGGGGGTATTTTGACAGTACGTGTTTCTCACAAGTGATATTAACACAATAACGATAATGCTGCAGAGAAACATAGAAAATAGGTGCAGGAGTAGGCAATTCGGCCCTTCGAGCCTGCATCACCATTCAATAAGATCATGGCTGATCATTCACCTCAGTACCCCTTTCCTGATTTCTCTCCATATCCCTTGATCTCTTTAACCGTAATGGCCATATCTAACTCCCTCTTGAATATATCCAATGAACTGGCATCAACAACTCTCTGCGGTAGAGAATTCCACAGGTTAACGAGTGAAGAAGTTTCTCCTCATCTCAGTCCTAAATGGCTTACCCCTTATCCTTAGACTGTGACCCCGGTTCTGGACTTCAACATCGGAAACATTCTTCCTGCATCTAACCTGTCCAGTCCCGTCCCCGCTCATCCTTCTAAATGCCAGTGAATGCAGGCCCAGTCGATCCAGTCTCTCCTCATATGTCAGTCCCGCCATCCCGGGAATCAGTCTGGTGAACCTTCGCTGCACTCCCTCAATAGCAAGAATGTCCTTCCTCAGATTCGGAGGCCAAAACTGAACACAATATTCCAGGTGAAGCCTCACGAAGGCCCTGTACAACTGCAGCAAGACCTCCCTGCTCCTATACTCAAATCCCCTAGCTATGAAGGCCAACATGCCATTTGCCTTCTTCACCACCTGCTGTACCTGCATGCCAACTTTCAATGACTGATGTACCACGACACCCAGGTCTCGTTGCACCTCCCCTTTTCCTAATCTTCCGCCATTCAGATAATATTCTGCCTTCCTGTTTTTGCCACCAAAGTGGATAACCTCAACATTTATCCACATTATACTGCATTTGCCATGCTTTTGCTCACTCACCTAACCTGTCCCAAGTCACCCTGCAGCCTTAGTCTTCCTCACAGCTCACACCGCCACCCAGCTTAGTGTCATCTGCAAATTTGGAGATATTACACTCAATTCCTTCATCTAAATAATTGATGTATATTGTAAATAGCTGGGGTCCCAGCACTGAGCCCTGCGGCACCCCACTCGTCACTACCTGCCTTTCTGAAAAAGGACCCGTTTATCCCGACTCTCTGCTTCCTGTCTGCCAACTAGTTCTCTATCCACGTCAACACATTACCCCCAATACCATGTGCTTTAATTTTGCACACCAATCTCTTGTGTGGGACCTTGTCAAAAGGCTTTTGAAAGTTCGAATACACCACATCCACTGTTTATCCCTTGTCTACTTTACCAGTTACATCCTCAAAAAACTCTAGAAGATTTGTCAAGCATGATTTTCCTTTCATAAATCCATGCTGACTTGGACCGATCCTGTCATTGCTTTCAAAATGCGCAGCTATTTCATCTTTAATAATTGATTCCAACATTTTCCCCACTACTGATGTCAGGCTAACCGGTCCATAATTACCCGTTTTCTCTCTTCCTCCTTTCTTAAAAAGTGGTGTTACATTAGCAACCCTCCAGTCCATAGGAACTGATCCAGAGTAGATATAGACTGTTGGAAAATGATCACCAATGCATCCACTATTTCTAGGGCCACTTTCTTAAGTACTCTGGGATGCAGACTATGAGGCCCTGGGGATTTATCGGCCTTCAATCCCATCAATTTCCTTAACACAATTTCCCACCTAATAAGGATATCATTCAGTTCCTCCTTCTCACTGGACCCTCGGTCCCCTAGTATTTCCAGAAGGTTATTTGTGTCTTCCTTCGTGAAGACAGAACCAAAGTATTTGTTTAACTGGTCCGCCATTTCTTTGTTCCCCATTATAAATTCACCTGAATCTGACTGCAAGGGACCAATGTTTGTCTTCACTAATTTTTTTCTCTTCACATATCTATAGAAGCTTTTGCAGTCAGTTTTTATGTTCCCAGCAAGCTTCCTCTCATACTCTATTTTCTCTCTCCTAATTAAACCCTTTGTCCTCCTCTGCTGAATTATAAATTTCTCCCAGTCCTCAGGTTTGCTGCTTTTTCTGGCCAATTTATATGCCTCTTCCTTGGATTCAACACTATCCTTAATTTCCCTTGTTAGCCACGGTTGAGCTACCTTCCCAGTTTTATTTTTACTCCAGACAGGGAGCATAAAGTGAGCCAAGTATGCTGCCCTGAAGAAACTGTTGCATCTTCTCATTTAAAAGCTAAAATTAGATTACCTACTTACAGTATGATCTTCAATATTCTTTGAACATAGTTTATCTGCAGCAAACACTTGCCTATATAAATGCAGCTCCAACAATACTTGAGAAGCTCGACACCATCCAAGACAAAGCAGCTGGCTTGATTGGCACCCCAACCACCACCTTAAACATTCACTCCCTCCACCACCAGCACACTGTGGCTGCAGTGTGTACCATCTACAAGATGCACTCTAGCAACTCGCCAAGGCATCTTCAACAGTCCCTTCCAAACCCACGACCGCTACTGCCTAGGACAAGGGCAGCAGGCGTTCCTTCATAATCGCTGGTCCAAAATCCTGGAACTCCCTCCCCAACACTACTGTGGGAATACCTTCACCACACGGACTGCAGCAGTTCAAGGCAACGGCTCACCACCACCTTCGAGGGCAATTAGGGATGGGCAATAAATGCTGGCCTTGCCATCCCCTGAATGAATAAAAAGAGTGGGCCCAATTTTTTTTTTTGCGAGGCCCAGGTAGGCAGGAGAGAATCCACAGGAAAATGATCTCCAACATCATGCTCACTATTTCCTAACAAACACAGTCATCTGGTTCAAATCAAAAAGCAAAATACCACAGACGCTGGAAATCTGAAATAAAAAGAGAAAATGCTGGAAACGCTTAATAGGTCAGGCAGCATCTGTGGAGAGAGGAATGTGGGGTTAATGGTTTAGGTCTAAAACCCTTTATCAGACCCTTCCACAAATGCTGCCCGACCACCTGAGAGTTTCCAGCATTTTGTTATTATCTACTTCAGTGTGTTTAGGGACATCGGGGTAGAGTTTCAGTTTTGGGCACAATCGGCAATCTGGGTGCAAATTGCTCCACTTTTCTGAAGTGAAGTTCAAGCTTCCGCTCAAACTCATTTATTAATCACAAACATAAAATCTTGCATGAAGCGGCACAGCTGGGCAGTGTGTACAACATTAATATTTTCCCACCCCTTGCATTAATATTCTGTGATACGTTTAAGATTGGTAACCTGGTGCAGTTTTGTTAATATAGCTGAAAATGGGTTTATGGGTTTAAAGCATTTTTAGTCAATGTCAATTGACCAGCTGTGAGTAACCCGATTTTAAATCATTAAAATGACTTAAAAATTATACAGAACCAGTTTAATTGGTGTACACTAGTCAGTTTATTAGCAAATTAAATATTTCATCAATTTTAAAAAGGTGCCTATTAGTGTCCTTGCATCTAAAAAAAAACTCCATTTTAAGAGCCCCTTGGAAGGGCTGCAAACCAGTGCAATTGGTGGCAACCCGCTGTGGTGATTAATTCAGTCTGGGGGCAGAGACCAGTTTTGCTGGCAGAGCCGGTAAAAAATTCCTGAAACGCTATTTGCACTGGCCGCAACTTGCGCTCGAAATCCCTTGATGTTTGCGCTGGTTTGGCAGATTTCAGGAGAATTGCACCAACCCCACAATCTTTAATTTCTCTTGTCCCGTCCTTCCATCTTGGAATCTTCCAGTCGTCCTCCTCTGTTTAGTATTCCCTATATTCCTTCCCACATTTAAGGAATAAGCAATTCATTCCTTCCTTCATGAATCAGGATTAATGTCAGTGTTTGAAAGTCCAGCTACTGACATTGAAACAAAATTATCTCAGGAAATATGCTGGCAGCAAAAATGGCTTGAGTCTGTGAAATTCAGCTCTGACCTGTAGCATCCAGCTGCCCTTGTTCCAATAAGGTCTCATCTAACATGAGTGAAGTGTTACTGGCCAGCTGAAGCACTCCAGTAACAAGGCGATTTGCAGTGTAGTCCTTGTGTGGGATGAACCGCAGGGTGTTCATGTTGTGAAGAGTCATGGGTAGACTATAGGACTATTAAACACAAAAATAAAATCAATCAGTTAACAACATGAATAAAATCCCCGGTTGAGCAGACTTAGCAGTAAATAATGACCATCAAGAAAAACAAAGCAGCTTGGCAAATACCTGCCACAATGGGCCTGAATTTGCAGTCGGAGGCTTCCTGCGGCCGAATGCCTCCGAACTGCAATAAAAGTACGAACCTACCCGATGGTCCCGTACCTACAAAGACTCGCGCTTCTGGGCCTGCCCAACCAATGAGAATGGGGGATCCCATTTACATGCGGAATCCCCATAAGCTTAATAGAAATCACATAAGAAACACAAATTTCACACAACTTAAATAAAAATAATTACATGGTCAAAATGAATTAAAATATATTGTAATTAAACATTTAAAACAAGAATTAAATGTTTGAAAAATAAACGTAAACCTTTTTAAAGGATCCAAAATAACCTGAACTAATTTTAAAGGTTTAAGTTAAATGATTAAAAATGTTTTCAATATTTCTGTAAACGCTGGTAAAAGGCGGCCCTACTTTTACCAGGCGCAAGGATTTCGTGGGCAACTCTCTGCCAGCAAAAGGCCATTTCCCGGGCATTCCAACAATCTGTCAAGCTGAAATCTGACAGATCACAAATTCCAGGTTTTCTTGTATGTGTGTCGCATGCGGAAACCCGGAACTTGCAGGGAACTTACGGCATACAGAGTCACAGGCCCCGGAAAAAACAGACCGATGTTTCTTTTGTACTAGTAGCTTTAGTCGATAGTACAAATTACTATAGCAGATTGACCTTTCGTGCATACAAGCTACTACTTTCAGTTATGCACCACTCACTCCTGGCTGTGACATCTAAAACGACTAATCTTATGTTCAGCTTATGCCAAAGTTTTAAAGTCATCACCGCCCGTGAATGAGTTATTCGCAGGACATCACCTCTCCCTCTCATTTGTCATACTAAACAATTTGACTGCAACTATACTCTTCTGGGACATTTAGGGCTAGACTTTCCTCTTCATTTGCGGCAGTTTTCTCGGCGGCTCTGCTCTTTTCGACGGAAAACCACCTGGCAAAAGTTTCCACTTCATTTTTTTTTTTTTTACAGAGAGAGTTCCGCTGACATTTTCAAAATATCGCCGGCGTGCACCGCCAAAAAACCAGAGTTTTGTCTCAGCAGTGACCCATAGGTAAGATCGAAAAAAACGCCCACGAAAAGCAGTCGGAACTAGGCGGTAGGTATGTACCCCTGCAAAGAAAGGCAAGTTAAAGGTTTAAAAAAAAAAAAATAATTCTTTTACGACTATTAAGTTAAAAAGGGTCGAGAGAATGTTTTCTGAATTTTTATTTTGTTTAATTGAAAAATATATTTTGAGTTTTCCTCCCTCCCAGGCCCAACCGCAGCCTCGGTGTAAATTTGAGTACATACCTCCCATTCTGGTTAAGTACCGCCCAATTTGCCCAGGATCGTGTTTAACCGCCAAGAATCTACATGCAAGATCCATTTTCTCGCCAGGCGGGATTTTTCCCCTTTTTTATGCAATTTTGCGCCAGCGTTATTTGAAGAATCTTAGCGGTCTTTTTGGGTGGCAATCCGGTGGTGGTGGGCTTTAGGGAAAGTCTAGCCCTTGGTCCCGAGTTACTTTCTCATTTAGAATGTACTAAAAAAGGCCTCAGATTACTAATGTTACTCATCACACCAATAAACTCACGGGTAGCGAATCTGAATAAAGCTCGGCATCGAACTTAAGACTAATTGTGTGAAAGAATGAGAGCTATTTTCACCATTACACTATAGTTTTGGCTTGTGATTATCATAATTATTCCCAGGATATGATGGAAAAAAAGTCTAAAGTGATACTAGTTTAAAATTTAAAGACAGGTTTAAAGGACATTGCAATTTCTTGTTAATTGTATGCACGTGCATACATACGCAGAATTATTTATTTCTTGGATGCTATCAAGGATCTTCACCACCTGATGTTCTCAACTCCCCTGCGGACCATCTCACTCGGGTTTGGTCCCACAGACACCACTGTCCTCACCACATCGCCCAAGTGACTATTATTCGTTTATAGAATTAAGTTGGCAGGCTATTTGACTTGGAAGAGCATCATGGCCAAGCTTGCACTTTCAGCAGGAGGTCTGGTCAATTTTTCTTTCCCTAATCAGTGTGGCCAATTGCAGCATTGCTAGCACTACACTAGATGGCCAACTAACTCCAAGACGGACCCTGGATTGAACAAGGCATCTGCCTGGGTTGTGCGATTCCAAGACACAGACGTTACCTCTGTGCCACTGGGGTGACCATCTTAGAAGTCAAGGTATAATTTTCAAATGTTGCAATAACTATACTGCAGATGATAGCGTAGACAGAGAAAAACTATTCCCTCTGGTGAGGAGGTCAATAACCAGGTATCATAGATTTCAAATCATTGAAAAAAGATCTAGAGGGGAGAAGAGGAGAATTCTTTTCACTCAGTCGTTGGGATCTGGAATGCTCTACCTGAAAAGTGGGTGGAAGCCGATTTCAAAAATAATTTTAAAAAGGGAGTTGGACAGTTACTTCAGGATAAGGAACTTACAGGGTTACAGACACAAAGCAGGGGCTTAGGAGTTAGCACGACTGCTCTCTCTCTCGAAGAGTCAGTACAGACACGACAGGCCGAATTACCTACTTTTATGCTGCAAGTTTCTATGATTCCATGATAAATAATTTGTTTTCCCCCCCCACCCCCTTCCTATATTTTATTTTAAGAAACTGAATAAACAGATTACAGCCTGGAACAGGAATACTGGCAAGCATGTAATAATTAAGAAAAGCAGTACACTGGTTTTCACACTGCTGTAGTACTGGTGGTGTATATTCTCAACATAGTATTTACAGGAAGGTATATTCCACCATTATATTCAAAGTGTATGGCCCTTAGTCAGAACGAGTGCTGGCGCAGACATAGCCAGAGTGGCATATTGATGCATACTTTCTAGCCCTGCTCCTAATCCAAACATTTTTGGAGGCCACAAAGACCATAGCCAGCACTGATGTCCCCTGCCTGTGAGGTCTGCCCAAAATGCAGACTATTACAACGTTCAGTGTTAGCAGCAGGAAGATGCATCTTCCACTCTGGTGAAATCCTATGTGGCCCACATAACCATGGTTATCTGAACTATCTATCTTTAAAAAAAAATATACAGCAATCACAGATTGACCGAATGATCACATCCCCAGTTTCCCATGACTTTACCACTTACTGATGGAACCAGCTGTTGAACGGTCCCATGGAAGTACTTTGTGTAACTGTTATTCCTGGGGCAGCCACTCAGATTTACTGTGAATTTACCCAGTGGAAGTATGTCGCGCCGGGAGTATCTGCAATATGCATCAAAACACGTTACTTAGCACCTGACCAGCTACCCTACTTTGTACAATAGATGCAAAGTTCAAAGCAGAAAGATTTACCTTTTCTACAGGCAATTATAGCAGTTAGTTACACAATTTATAATATATAGAAAAATCTTATGTTTACACATACTTAAAGTCTGCATTCCTAGATGTCCAATTGTAACCTCCGCCCCCCCTCCTCCCCCCGCATTATAATTTATTGCGTCCACATTTAATACGGGATCCTCCCATGCTATAATTACACAATCTGGCACCCAAATGGTTTGTGAACCAAATCTCACAGGTGCTTCTTGGCCCTCAGTTGCCATGTTCTATATAAGTAGTTTAAAAAATAAAACAACTTCCACTTTCATCCTCCCCCTCCCACCCCACAACAAGCGAGCTTCTCCAGTCCTGCTCCATATTGGTCCATGCTCTGCACCCCATTGCAAGCCTCTTGTTCTCCTGGCAAATCTAGCAAAAATAAGACATCTGATTTTGGTCAGATTCACAACCCAACACCCTGGCAGCTACTGACCAAGACGTAGTTTAGCTTGACAGTGAACGACACCAAAAGCAAAACAATGTTTTACCAACATCTTTGGAGTTTTGTCCATCACAACCAAAGCAGGAAACACAAAACATTTCACTTTGGTTGTTAAAGCTGTGCATATTGATTAACTGTCAAATAGATTTTAAAAACCACCCGAGGAAGCATTCTTTATTCGAGTCATACAAGTAGCAGTTCTAATTAAATTGCACTCAACATTGCAAGTCCCACAGACACAATCAGAAATGTGGACTGCACAAGAAACAGTAGGCAACACTACTCCAGAAGTTAGTTGGTTGTCTTCAATTTGATTCAACGAAAAATACATTAAAAAAGACTCCATTCTTTAGAAAACAGTGAATTACAGCTAAAGCTCAGAACCTCACGCCCCGCACCCCCCCAACCAAATGTACCTTAGTTAGAAGAAATATTATCCTGTAATGAAAAATGTCATGTATTAAGGGAGTGCTTTATAAAAAGACTTGCATTTACACAGCACCTTTCACGACCACCAGACGTCTCAAAGCGCTTTACAACCAATGAAGTATTTTTGGAGTGTAGTCACTGTTATAATGTGGGAAACGCGACAGCCAATTTGCACACAAGCAACTCCCACAAACAGTAATGTGATAATCACCAGATAATGTGTTTTTGTTATGTTGATTGAGAAATAAATATTGGTCAGGACACCAGGGATAACTCCCCTGTTCCTCTTCGAACCAGTGCCATGGGATCTTGTACATCCACCTGAGAGAGCAGACGGGGCCTCGGTTTAGACAGTGCAGCACTCCCTCAGCACTGCACTGGAATGTCAGCCTAGATTTATGTGCTCAAGTCCCTGGAGTGGTACTTGAACCCACAAACTAACTCAGGAGGTGAGTGTGCTACCCCACTGAGCCACAGCTGACACCCAAACAGTGGACAGTGGTTCAGAACACTTGAAAGATTAGGTTTCTACCTGAACTGATCTGCTTTGCCTCAGACAGATCAAAGAATGACCCGGGAGTGGGAAATGGCACTATTGCTATCTCTAACCTCATTAACAATTCAATCACACCCTTTTTATGAATACTGGAGGTTGCGTTGGTTACATTAAAAAGGAAGAACAGTTTCATTCAGAAAGACACCTATTTGATTGCAAAACCACATGTTCTTTGTTCAAAATAACAGTTACACCTCTTCAAAAAAAGGTTACAATTTCACCAGAATTTAAAACCAAATCCATACCTATATAGAGTAAGTGTATTAGTCTTGGGGTCTCCCTTAATATCATAAACTTACAATATTTGTTATACTGCAGTTTTCAGTGCAAGTATGTGTTAAACTAGCCATGTCAAAAAATATGATGCAAAACAAAGATCGTATACTTACACTGTAGATATGAAGTGTAGCAGGAGATATTCAGCAGCCAGACTGTCCCCCAATAACGCATGGGTCAGGAACCCAACCAACTCTGCTCTGACCGTTGACAAATCAGGTATCATGTTTGTGATAACTGGAATAAATCATCAGAAAAAGGTGTCGAGGAATAATACTCAAAATTTCTACTAAAGAAATATTTATACAGCATCGTAAATAATAGCAAATCTGTACAACACCACAAAAAGGGCAAAAAGGGTTCTGGTGCACCAACTTTCTCTTCTCTCCAGCATAGTGTAGTCCTGATGTCAGATGATTCATATGGACAATGCAGGCACAGAAGCTTGAGTTAGTGAATTATTTTTAAAACGTACACTAACAGGCATACAAATTCCAGCACTACATAGAGTGGTAAACAAAGACTGGTTGATTCAAGAAATCAGATTCTCGGTCACTATAATTTGTTCAAATTTAGCATTTTAAATATCCCACTCATTTCAGAGGAATTGTCCAACACATGGGATTCACGTTGCTGTCCCTCTCCTCCCCCCGCCCCCATATCTCGCCTGTATACATTTTAGGCCTGTTTTTGTGTGCATCAGGAAAAACATTATCATTCCCCAGCACTATTTCTGGCATTCAGTAATGACATCAAGTACTCCCAGCTCAGGCTCTGTATAACCAGATGCAGTTTTCTCTACTTGGCTCCCTAACCGCACAGCAACAAACCCTTGAATTGTGCCATTTTCTAATACAGCTATTCACAAGCCCTCAATTGAAAAATCGCGAATTACTGTTTATTTGTATGCGGTTCTGTGCTCTGTGCTGTTCTCAATAGGAACTGGTTTGAGACAGCACAAAATAACCCAAGACCATTATGACAAAATCTCCACGCTGCTGGTTGTATCTTCAGCGAATCTGAACTTTGATCTCAGAATGTGCGATAAACAGCTTTACTTCTTACCATTCTTTCCCAAAGTTAAAGTCCGCGCACGACACGTTCTACAACTGAACATCCGAGACACGCATACACACGTACCACGAACAAATAAACACAGCTATATGGAAAATTGGACTCACAGTCCTTGTTTTCTTTATCTTTCAGGGCAATAGGAAGGAAAGGATTAACATGCTGCAGTTTGCGAGTCACGATGGCGTGAAGTCTGGGAACCAAAGAAGGTGGAGGGCTGTGAACACGTTGCTCTTCCATAGTGTCCATACACTCAGTTGGATCCAAGACTGACGAACCATCCTTTGCACTGCATCCGTGGGAAAAGGAAAATAAGTTCACAGTAACTCACACTTCAGTGAAACGAAGCCACAAACTTCAAATTTATGTCTTTGTCTCTTTAATATAAACTAAGATGTTAAATATATGCTGTAAAAAAAAAAAAGAGCTCTTCTTTCCTTCTATTTCACGGTACGGAGTAGAACAGTGCAGGTTACACTGCACCGAATTACCCCACGAAAAAATCTCAATTGAGAATGCAATGAGAAACTCAAGTTTTGAATTCAAACAGGAACCGAAGAACTGTGACGGTTATTTCACAGCTAAACACACAATGTGCATGGTTCTGTAGTCCTCAAGCTGTGGTCCTGATTCACAGCTGTGAAAATTAATAAAACAGTTAACCGTAGTCACTGCAGAATACAAATATAGCACGTTTGCATTCTGAATACAAAATTTATCTTATACAAGGTTAAGCACAGATGTTTAACAGTGCAATTAAATCAGGCACTCTGCATAGTAACCCGATAAAAATTGCTCAGATAAAATGTAGACAATAAATTTTATTCAAATTTGTGTATGAAGAGAAACAGACTGATACTTGAGCTACTTAAAAACAAGAAACCCCTTTAATTTCTATAAGACTGAATGTTGAACGCTAAAAAAGTATGTAAAAATTGAAGTGACGCAATGGCACACTGAATAGTGGTAGTATTAGTGACCTAATGTCTTACCTCTCATCATTTATTACACCAAGTGCTGGGTCCACTGATAAAATCCCATAAACCTCCAGCATATCATTCACTTTGAAACCATCCCAGTTCTCATAGACCTGCCAAATAAGAGAATAAAACATTAATGGACAAACATTCTGAACAGAATTATGCATGACTGAAGCAAGTATCCAGTATCAACATGGGTTTTTAATTAAAATGTACTAAGTTACATGATTGCCTAACAACCCAAGGGGTGGGGGGGGGGGGACATTGAAAAATGACTGCACAAACTCCATTATTTGGGGGAAATATTTAAATATTTTGAGCTGGAGTATTGTGTCCAATTCTGGACACCACACTTTAGGAAGGATGTCAAGGCCTGAGATAGAGTGCAGAGGAGATTTACTAGAATGGTACTGGAGATGAGGGAATTCAGTTACGTGGCGAGACTGCAGTAGTTCTCCTTAGGGCACAGAAGGTTAAAGGGAGATTTAATAGTGGCGTTCAAAATCATGAAAGGTTTTGATAGTAAATAATGAGCAATTGTTTGAAGAGGCAGAAGGGTCAGTAACCAGAAGAGACAGATTTAAGATAATTGCCAAAAGAACCAGAGGCGAGATGAGGAGAAATATTTTTCACACAGCGAGTATTTATGATCTGAAATGCACTGCCTGAAAGGGTGGTGGAAGCAGATTCAATAATAATTTTCAAAAGGAAATTTGATAAAGACTTGAAGGGAAAAATTTGCAGGGCTTTGAAGATAGGGCAGGAGTGAAACTAATTGGATAACTCTTTCGAAGAGTCGACACAGGCACAATGGGCTGAATGGCCTCCTTCTGTGCTGTATCATTCCATGATTGTATTAGCTGCGCCATTACTTGAACAAGTACAATAGCCATACTTTACTGAAAGTGATAATCATGGTATTTATGCAAGAGGAAAACTAGTTAGTGTCTTCTGTCCCCTCTGACGGATATGCAGAAAAAGACTTAAGATTAGAACACAGCAACTGTATTTTGATTTGTTAAATCAATAAACCCATCAAAACAGATTCCCACCATTAATGGTTAGCACAGAATTTGAGGAAGGGAAAGTTTCCGTATCCTTCAAGTACAATACAAGGGGGTAGAAATTATGCTGCAGCTATACAAAACCCTGATGAGACCACACCTGGAGTACTGTGAGCAATTCTGGATACCACACCTTAGAAAGGATATAATGGCCTTGGGAGGGGGGGGGGGGGCGGGCGCAACATAGGTTTACCAGAATGATACTCAGATTTAAAGGGTTAAGTTACAAGGAGAGATTACACAAATTACGCTTGTATTCCCTTGAATTTTAGAAGCTCAAGGGGTGATCTGATCAAAGTTTTCAAGATATTAAAGGGGAACAGATAGGGTAGATAGAGAGAAACTATTTTTGCTGGTTGGGGATTCTAGGATTAGGGGCCAGTTTAAAAATTAGAGCCAGACCTCTCGAGTGAAATTAGGAAACACTTTTACACACACAAGGTGGTAGAAGTTTGGAATTCTGTTCTGTTCCGCAAACGGCAATTGATGCTGGATCAATTGCTAATTTTAAAATCGGAGATTAATAGCTTTCTGTTAACCAAAGGTATTAAAGGATATGGGCCAAATGAGAGTATATGGAGTTAGGTCGCAGATCAGCCATGGTCTCATTTCATCCTCGACAAAAACATACCTTCACAAGGCATGCAGGTCCTTTCTCTCCTGGTAATGGGAAGTTGAGATCAATTGATGTGGTGCAGTTAGGCACATTCTGGTGTCCACCTGGTGCTTCCTTTTCAAGGCGCTTAGCGTCGCCACACCCTTGTGATCCACTGTAGCCAGCTGACACACAAGTTAAAAAAGACAGTATTAACCCCTTCCGTGTTGTTGGCTCCTAACACTAATTAGAAACACCTGAAGTTTCAAATTGATCAACACAATGACCAATGGTGAACGAGAAGTATAACACATACACAACATGCTAGGACACTACAGATTTAACAAGGGACCAGATTTGCGTCAAGTTGCAGTCAGACTCATCTCCACCAAATGCTTTATTACACAAGCCAAGCTTGGTCTCTGCACTTGGATTAGCGAGAGGTGTAGGCTGGACTGTCATTTTCCACTGCTGAAACACATTCATAAAAATGTCTTGAATTTCGTGAAAGGCAGAAGATAAAAAATAAATGCCTTCTAACTAATTCTGGATGAAATTAAATGTAATTCAGCACTTTGGTTAGCATATCTCATGAAAAAAAAAACTTAATCCTTTTAGATTACTGCTTTGTGATACAACAGTAGTTTGGGGAAATCACATCAAAGGGACCTCTCTCATTCATTAACAAGACATTAGAGAAATGGGCAGGAGTACTACAATCATCATCATAGGCGGTCCCTCAAACGAGGATGACGTGCTTCCACAAGAGTTCAAAGATGTTTCAATGAAGGACTCAATATTCCAGTCCAGAACTCCAGCTGAGGGGAAGATGCCTGTGCGTGGATTTTTTTTCCAAAAACATGTGTGGTGACCGTTGCACATCAGCCACCACACGGGCTCGACAGAGCTCGGCCTTTATCCAGTGGCAAGGGTTGAACCAGGACGACTGGAGACCTGCTCTGCTGTACGGACATACTGTGATATGTGTGCGCACTATGAGCAGGCCCGTGCTGCCCCTGTGCCTTAGGCTCTTCTGGGCCCGTATCATCATTTGCCGCACTTTTACCCACGATGTTCCAGGGCCCCGCGCTCCAGCTCTATTTATAGGCCACAATATTACCTCTAGGGCTACCATGGATAACTTGTGTTGTGCAATAGAGGCCGTTACTCCGCAGTATGTAGTTTGAGCTCATTACCATTTTGGCAGCCCTTGTTGGTGAACTCAATCAATGAGTGTTGGTTTTCTAAATATATGCCCCTACCTGCACACTGCTCTTTTAGTTTGGGTGGATGCATTTCCATGTCTTCATCCTCCTCGTAACTCCTCTTGTGCCGGCTTGGAGTGTAGGATGTGGAAGGATTGCCACGTGCTTGGCTGGCACTGGCATAAGCGTATAACAGCAATTTAAGGAACATAAGAATTAGGAGCAGTAGGATATTCGGCACCTCAAGCCTGTTCTGTCATTCAATACGATCATGGCTGACCTTCTACCTCAACTCCACTTGTCTATCCCCACATCCCTCGATTCCCTTAATATTCAAAAAATTATTGATCTCTGTCTTGAATATACTCAGACTGAGCATCCACAAGCCTCTGGGGTAGAGAATTCCAAAGATTCATCATGAGTGAAGAAATTTCTCCTCAGTCCTAAATTTCTTATTCTGAGAATGTGAACCCTGGTTCTAGACTCCCCAGCCAGGGGAAACCATCCACCCAGCATCTACCCTGTCTAGCCGTGTAAGAATTTTGTATGTTTCAATGAGATCACCTCTCATTCGTCAAAACTCAAGAGAATATAGGCCTCGTCTACTCAATCTCTCCTCATAGGGCAATCCCCCCCATCCTAGGAATCAGTCTGGTGAGCCTTTGTAGCCCTTCCTCTATGGCAAGCACATCCTTCCTTCGGTAAGGAGACCAATACTGTACACAGTACTCCAGGTGTGGACTCACCAGGGCCCTATATAATAATAAGAAAACCAGCAAAACTACAGTTTACTCTGTTAAATTGCATTCATTTATTCATTCAGATGAAAAGCCTCTCGGGCTTAAGGAACCCGTGTCACCAAAAGGATATTTCTTTGACCCACTCGGACTCTCCAGGCACCGGAATACAGTAGAATGTCTGCCTCTCTAGTGTGGCGCATTTGGCAGAGTTTAAGAAAACCTCTTGTTGGAGCTGGGGAGAAAATGCATTCTGTAACACATCCTGAGAAAATTCAGTTATCAAACCCCACCCCAATACACACAATGAAAAGCAGCATACTGCAGAGATTTTAACTTAATGCGAGCTATATTCCCACATCTGATATTGCTGGTGCTATCACAAACTCTTAACATATTTCAGCCTTGGAGTGGGTTGCAACCTTCTGGCGTCTGCCAGTGTGCTGAAATTGGCCTCAGCAGCCCTGGAATCGATATCCTGTTGGAAAATGCACATTTGAACAAAAAGAAAGACTTGCATTATTATATAGCGTCTTTCATGACCACTGGACTTCTCAAAGCGCTTTAAGCCAATGAAGTACTTCTGGAGTGTAGTCACTGCTGTAATATGGGAAATGCAGCCAGATTGTGTGTTTTTGTTATGTTGATTGAGGGATAACTCCCCCACTTTTCTTCGAAATAGTGCCATGAGATCTTTTACGGCCACCTGAGGGGGCAGACGGGGCCTCGGTTTAAGGTCTCATCAGAAAGACGGCACCTCCAACAGTGCAGCACTCCCTCAGCACTGCATTGGAGTGTTAGTCTAGATTTATGTGCTCAAGTCCCTGGAGTGAGACTTGAACCCACAACCTTCTGACTCAGAGGCGAGAGTCCTACCCACTGAGCCACAGTGAGAAAAAGATCAAACTGAGCTGTGAAGCCTTCAACAGTCGAATAGCCTGCTGACACTCACCAGCTATGCTCCAATTGAACAACATTCACTGGAATGATGATGGCATCGTATTTTCGGGAATTCAATGAAAATGCTCCTGGAGTGGGGAGCAACCTTCTGGTTCACAAGTGGGAGTGCTACCAATTGAGCCAACATGCTAAGTGTCTTAATATGTTGACAGATATTTAGGGCTGGATTTTTGTGAAAATGGTAATTTTATGTCAAAATGAACGTTTTCACTGCGCTACCATTTTCAGGGCTAACTTTCGGTAAAATCGGCACTGCACGAGGATTCGTGACACAAACCGCGAGTTTCAGCAACTTTAATTCGAGGCCGGTAATGCTGCGAGAGAGGCTTTGGAAGGGCTGGGGAACCAAAAAATTGCAAAAATCAAAAAAAAAAAAAAACATTCACAGAACATTAAAAAAAAACACTTGCCTACTAAATCGCTGCAAAATAATTTAATAAAAATTTTAACTCACCTTTTTGCAGGTCTTCATCCTTACCGCTGCTAGAAGGGCTGTACCGACAGGATTGACCGTGTTGGTATTCTGGGTGTGGCCTACGGGTCCCAAGAAACGTGGAAGCGTCGCCGCAAAGAGGTCACCGAGGATCCCAACGACCAGGTTGTCGCCGCGGAAGGTCAATTTGCGGCATAAAGCACCCAAAATCTAGCCCATTGTATGGTCACTTACACTCAGCAATTTTCAAACAAGAGTTGAAATGCAGGATATAGAACCAATGAGCAACAATATTTTATAAGATGGGCTTGTGACCATTTTACCAAGTACACTGTTGACAAAAAAGATTTCTGCCTTTGTTAAATAAAAGGGTAATTGAAAATTCCGTCCAGTATTCAGTCGCCTTTACCAATAGTGCTAGCTCCATCTACTGTGAGAAAGTAAAAATACACCATCCCAGCAGTGTCTCTGTAATTGAACGAGAACCCTGTAAATGTTATTGCTTCATCGAACTTATGTTCGCCATAACAATCTGCTTTTTTTTTTAAAAAAAGGATAACAGCATCTTACTGTGCAACTCACTCATTAACTGCATTTAAAAGTAGAAGAACTTTAAATTTGTGTAATTTGGCATTTTACGTACAGTTTAAAAAAAAAAGTGCATTGAAGACTGAACAACTACTTACCCCACATTCAGCAACATCTTTATATTTTCCAAAGCGTAGAACCTATCAAAAAATAATTTGACCGTTTGAGATATTTTCACACTAGCTAATAATTGTTCAAAACTTAAAAACTAGCTCTGAAAAACAAGCATACAATCTGTAATAATTAACACAATGTAGAGATGCATATGCAAATACAGTCAAACAGCCAGAGTAACGATAAGCAATAGTGCATGGTTCAATTACAAGAAGCTCCCAGGTCAAGTACGAATACAATCAAACAGGAGAGCTTCCGCTGTTGTGCAGGATTATTGGTTGCTAAAGTGCTTCTTTACAGAGCGCAAGCTACAAAAATAGTGCAGTAAAAGTTCAGAAATGATGCAACCAGGGATTAACATTTTAGATTAGTTCACAAAGTACATTTGTATTAAGATGAATCTTCAGCCCATTCGATCTCATCCTTCCAGAATATCAAACTCTACAGTCTTGCCATTATAGCATCCAGTGGTATAAGAGCCTCAACTACTCTTCAACAATATTAAACAATTCGCTGATTGGCCATCCCTAACAATGGAGTGACTTGCTAGGCCATTTCAGAGGGCATTTTAAGAGTCAACCACATTGCTATGTGTCTGGAGTCATATATAGGCCAGACCAGGTAAGGACGGCAGATTTCCTTCCCTAAAAAGGACATTAGTGAAGCAGATGGGTTTTTAATGACACTAGCTTTTTATTCCAGATTTATTTAATTCCCCAGCTGACATGGTGGGATTTGAACTTGCATCTCTGGATCATTAGACCAGGCCTCTGGATTATTAGTCCAGTAACATAACCACTATGCTACCTTTCTCTTATATTTATATAACGCCTTTAACGTAGTAAAACATTCCAAAGCATTCACAGGAGTATTACAATACAAAATGTTTGACACCGAGCCACACTAGGAGAAATTAGGGCAGATGACCAAAAGCTTTGTCAAAGAGGTAGGTTTGAAGGAGCGTCTTAAAGGAGGAAAGAGAGGTGGAGGGGGTTAGGGAGTGAATTCCAGAGCTTAGGGCCTAGACAACAGAAGGCATGCCACCAATGGTTGAGTGATTATAATCAGGCATGCTCAAGAGGGCAAAATTCGAGGAGCGCAGACATCTCGGAGGAGGTTACAGAGATAGAGAGGGGCAAAGCCATGGAGGGATTTGAAAACAAGGAGAATTTTGAAATAGAGGCGGTGCTTAACCGTGAGCCAATGTAGGTCACCGAGCACAGGGATGATGGGTGAGTGGGACTTGGTATGAGTTAGGACACGGGCAGCCAAGTTTTGGATGACCTCTAGTTTACGTAGGGTAGAATGTGGGAGGCCAGCCAGGAGTGCGTTGGAATAGTCAAGTCTAGAGGCACCAAAGGCATGGAGGAGAGTTTCAGCAGTCCACTGCAGCTGGTGATTACCCTCTGCATAAAGAATGCTTTCTGATGTCTGTCTTAAATTTACTCTTCACTACCTTAAAGCTATGCTCTCATGTCCAACTGTCCTAGCACATCAGGTTTACTTACTCCATGATTCAAATTCTGCTAAATAGCTTCACAAGATCTCATTTAAAAAGGTGTCTGAGGCTGAAGAACAATTCACTGTCAACAAATTATTCTGTACTTTACAACCCCATAACCTCTTAAAGAGAGAGATATAAATGCCAAATAAGTCAAGTCAAGACAGGCATTGCTGAGCAATGATGCCAAGTACTACAAATTCTGGCCTATAGAAACAAAATGCAAGATTTTCACATGGAGATTATATCTGCTAATGATTGTATTCTAGAGTATTTTTACAAATCCAAAGTAAAGCACACCTGGAGTCCTCCTTAAATGAAAAATAATCCAAAAAGCACTTTTGATTCAGTTACATCAGAGGTTTCCAAACTGAAGGGGGTTTGGGCGGGGGGGGGTGGGGGGGTGAGGAGAAGAGGGGCTACAGAGAGCCACTATCAAAAGTCTGAATTTCTTTAAAATGTTAAAAAGAACTGATCAAATTTAAGAAATTCAGACTTTAGATTACTAGTCTATCACAGTAAGCCTGGAAGGTGGGAGTGAGGCTGCAGTGGCAGGCAACCACCAGGTAAGCAGTGTGTTTTGACAATATTATAGTTCATCACAAATCCAGACAAGGATGGAGACTGGATTCAAGCTGTTGCACTGCACAGTTTGTGGCACCACTGATGTATACACAGGGAGGCACCAGCCGCAAAACCGATGCCAAAAGGAGCTGACAGATGTACTGACTGCTGTCGCCGATGTTGTGAACCACATAAAAGCTCAATATTTTAAAGAAATCCAGACTTTCTCAGCGGTCTGTGAAGAGACCTGGACAACCAGGAGAAATATACAAACACAAACTTAGATACATTTTTACAACAGATACTGCGGGTACATTTTTAGCCCAACATACATTGGAGCTTGGTAATGGATAATAGCTTGGGTTTGTAGCTCAGCTCTGAGCTGAAGAGAACACAGAAGTTCTGTGCACTTTGGTCCATCCTCTGAGAAAAACTATGCTTTCCCTCCATTTCTCAAAAACAAGAGACTTCAACAGATTACTAAAAGGAGAATGTTTGTGCAAGACAGCATTTATATTAATCTTTTGCTCAAAGAAGTTACAATTTACGGCCATTCGGCAAGGTCTGTATAGGCCAGTGAGGCGAATTCCTGCTCTACTGACCTGTACGAAGAAAACAAGGACATTAAAAAACAAATGATGGCCAGAGATACCGAAGGTAAGCAATTACATTACTCTTCTGTTGGAGGTGCTGGGGAAACCAACCTCTTCAGGCGATTCTCGAGCACCGGCTCGAAGTCGCACGGGCACCTCATTTACCTTGGAACGCTGGTGGCCACAAGGTAAATGCACCATTCGGAAGTGTATTTTCAAAAGCCTTACAGGGCTCAAATTAACAGAGTTCAGTCCGTAAGCGCGAAACTGAGTTTCCGGTCGGCTGTCATTTTAATTCTCTGCACCACTCCCACTCTGGCCTCTCTGTTCTTGGCCTCCTACACTGCAAATGAAGCTCAACATAAGCTCAAAGAACAGCACCTCATCTTTCGATTAAGCACTTTATAGCCTTCCGGACTTAACATGGAGTTCAACAATTTCAGATCATAACCTCTGCCCCCATTTTTCGGATGGCAGCAGTTGATGATGATTCTGCTATTCCCATTTACACTCAGAGATCTATCTTTTGTTTTTTTATATGTCCCATTACCATCTCCTTTTGCTTTGTACTATCATACCTTTAATCATTTAAACTCTCCTGCCTTCCACCCTATCACAGACCTTCCCTTTCGTTCTTTCCTCTCCTCCCCCCTTTCCCTGCCTCGGTACTTGCTTAAAATCTGTTGCATCTCTCAACTTTTCCCAATTCTGACAAAAGGTTATCGACCTGAAACGTTATCTGTTTTGCACTCCACCAATGCTGCCTGACCTGCTGAGTATTTCCAGAATATTCTACTTTTATTTCAGATTTCCAACATCTGCAGTATTTTGCTTTTGTAAGAGTGTGCTAACTTTCTTTTAAAAAAAAAATACCGAAACAAGTGTAAATGAAATCACCCAAGGTACACTCATGATGCCCGATGGACACAGTAGTTAAGGTAAAGGGGCGAGAGAATTAAAAGGGTGGGTGAAACCATGCAGATGTTTTAAGGCTCAGAGCTTGGAGTTTAGAAGTACCTCCGAGCACACTGGAAACTGAAAAATCCACACTATTTCCTAAATACATCAATTTTGTCAACATAATACTTTTCAATATGTTTGTAGTTTGAAATGCAGGCCTCACGCGAACACATGCCACAATAGTTCTTCCATTTCAAAGTTGGAAAATTGCACAAAAATGACCAAGAGAAAATAATAACGCTTTTGCGAGTTCCCAATATGTGAACATTGAAGACGTGGTCTGCTTGATGGCCATCATTTACTATTTTGCTTTTAGACATAGTTTTAAACATGCCATTTCTGCCCAAAAAATACTTACTTTAGATTTGGCAGCTGTCTCCACAGTCTCATAAATTCCCATATAAAACTCCGGATCAAACATATCCTGGACCATACATCGGAATTTCACCAAACTATTTGGCTTTAAGTAATGCAGTGGAACATCATTCAAGGAAGGCACCTATTATTAGGAGGGAAAAATTGTATTCCAATTAAATCTTTCACGGAGAATGCCATGTTAGCTACTGACAGAATGGCCTCTTATTCCAACAACTTTCATCTATACCGTTAACTTACATAATATAAAAAAGGTCCCTAGGAAATCCTCAATTGAAACTAGATTGGGGAACTAATACTGAACTATGGAGGGAGCAGCTACCAAATGTTTGACTGGAAAGTTAGGTTTTAAAGCAAAGAAATTTATAGAGTTCTAGAGACATTGACCATCAGCAACCGAATACGTACCAAATATTATGACTTTAAAATAAAATGTGCAATTAATTTTGCATCAAAATCTTAAGACAATATAACCATCTACACAAATAGGAGATACTTGAGTGGGCGCCTCAAGAGGATGTCAAAGATGCACAACACTTGAACCCGTCAACTACAGTTGTTGGGAATTCTCCTGGCTCTCAAATCAAGCTCTCAGGAATAGTCTCTTGAAATAGCAACAGCAGGGGCAGGGTATTGTAGCCTATTGTGAATTAGTCTGTTATTTGTAAGAGAGAGAGTACAATCATCACTCCCTTTGGTGTAACATTTGGAAAATCTAAGGGTGTTTTTATTTTACAGACATGAGCTTCAATCTAGCACCAACTGAACACAAGGAGTTATACTGTCAGCTCCACTTTGCTCCCCGGCCTCGGAGAAACGCAACTCTGTGCATAACTGCTGTGCTCCATTGTACCAAAATCCAGCTTAGATTTAATGTCAGCAGAGAACTAACTGTGATGTTAACTATTTAACACTAAAAAGACAAGTTGAAAACCACCCGTTGCAATTAGAATGCAACCAGTGTGAAAGTGAAGTGATGCGAAACTACCTTTAATAAATGCTCTTACTCCAGTGCCCAAATATGATTCAGTTGATTTCACAGGAGGATTTCACTAAAATGTACATCAAAGCAAAGCTAAAATCACTTTTCCCCAATGCAAATGGTGTAGTCAAACTGGCCTATTATATCAACAGAAATTAGAAATTAAACTGTGATTTAAAAAAAAATATATCCTTTCAAACACTTATCAGGGAATCTCATCTGGTGATGTGGGCAGATGCTAGATATAGAAGTACGAGACATTTATTCACCTGGTCAATTAAAAATAATAGTTTCAATGTTATTCTGGCCGTAAAACCTGTGCCATCAGCATCACCGTTATTAAGCTGTAAATCGGACAGCAACTTCTAGCGTCTGCACGCGTGAGTTAAACGCAGAAATCAGGAAGTTGCTCTCCGGATTGCCCTGCGACCAGAGAAGTTTCGCTCGAACAGAATCTCGCCGACGGATTCAGCATTGAAACACGCGGAGTGACATGAAATTGGGGTACTTATGAGCAATGCTCTCTCTAAGCTGCGCAGCCGTGCAGTAATGGGAAAGGTCCCGTGAAGGCCGCTCACCGGCTTTCTCTTTGCATGCGCAGAAATTTAAAGGGACTGCACAGTAAAAGAAACAGGCTGCGCAGAACAAAGCGCAGTTTACAGGGAGTATTGCTTATGTGATAGATACCCACAAAACATACCAGATAAAGTTAGGGATTGTCCATTCAAGTGTAAGCGATTTTTTTAAAAAAATGGCGTGCTAAGTTTTAATTATTGTCAAACAACCTCTCTGGCACTGAAAATTAACTTTTACAAGTGTTGAGTCTCATGCCTACAGATTTTAATTATTGTTGGAGATTTAAAAAAAATTTAAAATGTAATTTTTTTAAAAAACCTTTTTCTCTCTGACACTTATTTATCTCTCTTAATCCCATCATTCTTTTCCTCTCTTTATTTCGCTTTCTGTACATCATTTGGCATTGAATTAACTATTCCAACTTAGACTTCCTGGTTCAGACTCAGTAAGGATTCTTCAATCTGATTGGTTAAGGAGACACTGTTGCTTGCCCTGTTCATACAGATCCCAGATCCCCTGTAGTTGACGCCGCGGTGAAAAGGATTTCTAATCACAGCAAGTTCCAGTGCAAAAGCCCACAGAAAATCTTATTCGTTCACTGCAAGGCCAGCATTTTTATTGCCCATCCCCAATTGCCCTGGAGAAGGTGGTGGCGAGCTGTCATGTCAGAGGGCAGTTAAGAGTCAAACACACTGGGTTGGAGTCACGTATAGGCCAGACCAGAATGGCATATAGTGAACCAGATGGATTTTTACGACAATCCGGTAGTTTCATGGTCACCATTACTAACACGAGCATTTTATTCCAGATTTATTTAATTAATTGAATTTAAATTCCCAGCTTCCATGGTGGGATTTGAACTCATGACTCTGGATAATTAGTCCAGACCTCTGGATTACTAGTCCAGTTTCATAATCACTATGCTACCGCAAGTGCAAGTTGGTTCGCCGCTGTCCACAAAATCCAGACCATTGTTTAGAGTTGTACAAGGCAATTGTTAAAAGAGGTTACCACATACCTGTACCTGACTCATTGCACAACATCATTTATTCAGTTGTATAATTGTGCTATACAGGTTGAACCTCCCTAATCTGGAACCCTCGGGACCTGGCCTGTTCTGGATAAGGGATTTTTCCAGATGAGAGGTGGTCATGTTAAATTAGATGGTACAGGTACTGAGCAAGGGGATATCGGGGCTGGCTGGGGGCTGGGAGTGCGGCAGAGAGATCATGAGGGAGCCAGTGGATCGCGGGATCATGCCAGCGATTGTGGGAGTCGGTAACAGGGAAGGACTTCAACTTCTTCATGTGGGAGTTCTGCGCATGCGACACCCGGTGACCAGGAATGGTTCTGGACGAGGGGTGGTTTGAGATAAGGGAGTTCTGGATAAGGGAGTTCCAACCTGTACTGGCATTTAACTCAATGTCCTAATGTGACACAAACATTCACTAGAGATTGTTAAAGAATTGAATAACTTTATAAACAATAAATCCAATATTTTGAAATGGTAGCAAGTCTTTGTTCACACTACCACTATATTTGAAATTGATTATTTACGCAAATAATCACTTACCCAATTAGTTGCAGTCGTCTCCTTTAGCTTTTCTCTGAAATATTCAACCACTTTTTTTTCCCATTCACCACTGGCACCATTTTGAACTGAAACATCAAAATTTCAAATCAAGTTCCAGTTTTAAAAACATTTCCTAACCTACAATTCGATTTTCATGGGTTTCGAGTGGGTGGCAAGACATGTCAGAGGTGCTGCAAGGGCAACAACTTGCATCCTTGCAACATCAATGTAAAAGGAATGTCACATGGTGCTTCAGATACATAAACAGACAAAACAAATGGAAGCCTAAACAAAGGAGGAGGGATGACCAAACATATGGGTTGTAAGGAGGGTCTTAAGGAGGCTTTAGGGAATCCCAGAGCATGGGGTCAAGACAGCTAATAGGACGGTGGGATGCACAAGATGCCAGGGGAATGGAATGTTGGGGGGGGGGGGGGGGGAAAGTAGGGTTAGAGATGGGGAAGGACAAGAAGGAATTTTATCCAGGCCAGCCTGGAATTATCATCATGTCTCGAAGTGACAAAACATGGATGAGCAGCATATAGGCTGAAGCAGAGTGGAGCCAGGCAATATTATAAGAGATGGAAGTAGGGATCTTTGTGACGGAGTAGGTATAGGAGTCGGAAGCTCAGCTTGGGGTCGAATAGGATACTCGGGTGACAAACAGTCCGATTCAACCTGAGACAGTGTTCAAAGGGGCAGGGGTACAGAGTTTGTACCAGGAGCCAATGACAGTGGTTTTAGTCTTCCCAATTTCGACTGGATGACAGACAAGCAGTCCGACAGCACAAGCCAGTGGAGCGGTCGAGAGTGGCAACAGAAAGGTAGAGCTGGGTGTTGTTGGCATACAGATGCAAGACGACCACATGTCTTTGGATGATGTTAAAAAAGGGCAGGAAGGCATCATCTAGGAGGAAGAGGACATTGTCAAGGATAGATCCATGGAAGACTCCTTTCACTGCTTCACACGATCCTCCAAGGCAAGAAACAAACAACTGATAAGCCTGCTATAGCTGAATCTATTTTGCATTAGGCTGGTTATACAATATAGGGTACAACTCGACATAAGCACATAGGGGTGTATTTACACTAAAAGTTTAACCTTGATGTGAAGCAGTTTTCAACCTGATACCCGAGAAGAGAAGTATAATGTGACACTCTGAAGATGGTGGTCTCACTCTGCTTTGCTCTGGAGTCACAAGTACAGCCTTAACCACTTTGTCCTGACATTACAATTGCAACATAAATGCATCCTCAATCCTTAAAGTTTGTGCAACAATCTACCTTGAGGTTTAATTAGATGCCAAAAACCAGTTCCCACACCGATTTTCATAGAATGCTCAATATGTAACAACCAAACTTGCAGAGCTTGAGGTTTCAGGAAGATAGGACTCCCATTTCCCCACATACCCTTTTATAGAAAGACTTGCATTTATTTAGCGCCTTTCACAACTACCGGACGCCCAAAGTGTAGTCACTGTTGTAATGCAGGAAACGCAAGTGCACTTGTGTTTCCTACATTACAAGGTCCCACAAACAGCAATGCGAAAATAAGCAGATAAACCGTTTTTGTTATGTTGATTGGCCAGGACACCGGGGATAGCTCCCCCGCTCTTCTTCAAACCAGTGCTATGGGATCTTTTACCTCTATCTGAGAGAACAGACAGGGCAGGGCCTCTTTAACATCAAATCCAAAAGATGGCACCTCCGACAATGCAGTTCTCCCTCAGCACTGCCCTGGAATGTCAATTCTCGATTTTCGTGCTCAAGTCTCTGGAGCACAACTTAAACCCAACTAAGTGCTACCAATTGAGCCAGAGCTGACACCCAGAGCTGATCATAACTGCTCTCCAGACTCTGCAAGCGGGAATCACGTGGAAATGTACAAACGGAGACAATATTGGTAGTGTTACTTGGAATTTTTCCTCCCTCATAGTTGCCAATCACAACATCCTGACAACACAGATGAGATCAGGTATTCACCACATGAAAATCAGAGGCCTCGGGGTAAACTGGCACTTGTGCTTCTTTTACAATTCTTGATCATAGCCACTTACATCAGCTTCTCAGCCCCAACAGCCTGACCAGTTTTGTGAAGATTAGACATGTGCAACTTGTGAATCTCAATATGTGCCCATGAAGAACCATAGCACTGGATAGATTAATACTCTAGCTAATCATGCAAGAACTGGATTCCGCAACAATTCAAATGTGATCTGATGTACATGTCAGAATGATATTCAATCTAGTTATTTTTCTTTAAAGACATCAGATCAAAAATCCACCCTGGTGGTAGTACTGTATCACAATTGCTCTCACTAAAACCATGATTTGAGATTGAACAGTAACAAAAACAGATCTGCGACTTGTCCAGAAAGTGCAGTGCCAGGCTACGTACATCAATCACACAGACCCTTCCAACAACTTGCCCAGTAACGTCAATGCTGGATTCCGTTACTGGCAGGCATTAAATAAGTTATGGAGAACACGTTTGAGCGTTTGCCCAATTCAACATTTTCCTATCTACCAAAAGGAAATCCCCTCCACGCACGCAAAACAAATTACCTGCAACATAACACGCTGCCAGCCTTCTGCTATTTCGACAAACGCGCAATTTAAAATAAGAGGCATGAAAGCATTTTGGAAAATCGAAGAATCTAATTTCGTGCCTTTGCGACCCCCCGCCCCTGCAAATAAAGATTGTTCTTTTACAAATCCCCAAACTTGGCCTCTAACATTACAAAATACATTACAATGACAATGCATTTTAAAGTAATTGATACAGTTTAATTGCTCCAAGTATGCAATCATTTTACAATAAATAATTGATTTTCTATTTTTTAAAACGCGTCTTTTGATTAAGGAGTTTAAACAAAAATATTCAAGATGTTAACTTCAAACGTGCCTCTGAATTGAACTATTGAAGCCAGCCCCAAAGCTGGCAGGACAGGATTTGAAAAGCTGGGTGAGAGCACGGGGGGGGTCTGCCGGGCTCGGGAACTGCTGAGAAAAGGAAGGGGGCGGGTGCATTTTTTTAAAAAGTAGGCCACAAACACTCACTCACCAAAAATGCCCTGCACCGTGCCCAGGGGGTCGTTCACCCAGTCGTCCACACAAGGCATGTTGAGCAGGGGCCGGGCCGGGGAGGGGAGGGAAGGGGGAGCGTATGCCGCAGGATTCCAGAGGCCGGCCACTGGAACTTTATATCTCGCTGCCTCGATGTTCCAAGTTCCCCAGCTCGCGCTCCAACCGCCTCCGAGGTCAATGGCGGGAAACCCGCGTCACTTTACGCCAGCTGCCGACCTCTGACCCTCCCTCTCCTCTCTGTCTCTCCCCGGGCCGACGTCATGACGTCGCGCGCCGCCTTACCCCCCCCACCCCCTCTCTCGCCCCGGCCCAACGTCACGACGTTACGCGATGCCGAACCCGCTCTCCGGCCAACACCGTGACGTCACGCGCCGCCTTACCCTCTGACCTACGCCCCGGCGGGGAAGCTGCGCTCCGCGGAGCCGCTGTGGCGACGTGGTGCTGAAAGCTGCCGGCTGGACGGAAGATGGCCGAAAAGAAGCCGAGTACCAACTTGCTCTTGTCGTCCGACACTGAGTTCAGCTTCCCCGTGCCCTTCATCCCCGTCAGCCAGGCTCAAGCGGCGGCGGCGGCGCCCGCGCCCGCGCCCGACCCGGGTCTTCTCTCAGCCGGTGGGTGACTGAGCTTTTTGGCCACGGTGCGCTGTGGGAGTCGCTGCTTCCCTCCTCGCATCCCCCCCCCCCCCCAGTGTGAACAAGTGGGGAGTCCCCAACTTCAGGGGCAGCCTCCCTCCATCCATCGGGTCAGTTGGTTGTGTGCGACGGTGCTTGGGCTTTAATTAAACTCGGTCGAAAGTATTCCTTAATCCACGGTGATCACCAGCCCAACGTGAGGGAGGGAGAGGGGAGAGGGGAGGGGGGAGGGGAATGATTTAGAAAAGAAGGACTTGCATTTATATAGCGCCTTTCACGACCACCAGACGTCCCAAAGTACTTTACAGCCAATAAATTACTTTTTTTGAAGTGTAGTCACTGTTGTAATGTAGGAAACGCGGCAGCCAATTTGCGCAGAGTAAGCTCCCATAAACTATTAATGACTAGATAATCTGTTTTAGTGATGTTGGTTGAGGGATAGATATTGGTCAGGACACCGGGGATAACTCCCCTGCTAGGATCTTTTACATCCAACTGAGAGAGGAAACTGGGCTTCGGTTTAATATCTCTCCCAAAAGATAGCACCTCCAACAGTGCAGTTCTCCCTCAGCACTGCCCTGGAGTGTCAAACTAGATTTTTGTGCTCAAGTCGTTGGAGTGGTTCCCACAACCTGACTCCGAGGTGAGTGTGCTAACCACAGTTGACACTAGATATCCTGTGTCACTGAGAATCCTCTGATATGCACTCAAAGAGTTCTGACGTGAATGTTCTGTCAAAAAGAAATTCAAGTGGTTTATTCCGAAGAGCATACACAACAAAAGTCAGTAGTTCATCAAAAAACACGTGATATTAAATGTATCACTCCAACAAGTTAGTTTATGCAGCCCAATCTAATTCATAGTTTATTTTATCTGTTGTATATGTTATTTATACTGCATAGTGGCCATTTTTATAACATGTACAGCATATTTGCTTTATTCTGTGAGATATTAGCACTGTGGAGGACTTCTTCTGGATGCTGGAATTGAAGTACTGTCAGCTGTGTCTCAATGGTAGCACTCTCACTTCCTAGTCAGAAGATTGTGGGTTCAAATCCCACTCCAGGACTTGAATCTAGCACAACATCTAGGCTGATACTCCAGTACTGAGAGAATGTTGCACTGTTGGAGGTCCTGTCTTTTGGATGAGACATTAACCTGTTTAGAAGAAGAGCAGGTGAGTTATCCCTGCCGATATTTATCCCCCAACCAACACTTTAAAAAAAAAAAAAAATCTGGTCATTATCACATTGCTGTTTGTGGGTCCTTGCAGTGTGCAAATTGGTTGCCGCGTTTCCTACATTACAATAGTGGTTACACTTCAAAAGTACTTCATTGATTGTAAAGCACTTTAGGGCGTCCTGAGTGTAGTCTTGTGGTTTGGTGTATGCCCTGGTTAGAGGGCTGGATGTGTAAACATGGAGCAGTTGAAATTGGAGGTCAGCATTTTTTATTTTAAAGGTTATATTCAGGAAATAAATATAGCAGTAATTAAATAAGTTTAACTAGTAGAAAATATTAGCATAATACAGAAATGCTAAAAAAAGACTCTTAATCTGAATGTGCTTGTGCAGTTTATGGGGTGGAGAGAAGGAGTCTAGGAAACGTGTTGATTTCTGATGTTCAGCCCACATGTGCGTGGTATATTGACCATACAGTGGCGAGGCTTCACGCACTTTGAAGTCATTACATTAACATTTCTCTTATATATAGGAATTAAAGTTTACTAGTGAAGATGTGTTCACTGTCATTTGTTCTAAATACATTTTTTTGTGATCCAGTTATCACTGTTTTTGTGCAACAGCAGGCTCCATTTCAACTTCTGGTGAATAATGTTTTTTTCTGGTGAAGCATTGCAACTTAGAACCTAGATTTATATCCTGTAAGTTGATATGTTTTTTTTAGATTTTGGTATTTTTTTCTATTGTGCATTCATTTAAATATTTTCATTTAGAAAAGACCTTATGTTGAAATGTCTGAGAACTTTGCATAATGTATTGCCTTTGAACTGCAGTGATTGTTCTCTCTTTCCTCCTTTAAGATTCTCCTTAAAACTTACCTCTTTGACCAAGCTTTTGGCCATCTACTGTAATTTCTTATGTGGCTCGGTGTCACATTTATTTGTTTTGTCTTAAAACACTCCTGTGAAGCACATTGGGAAGTTTTACTATGTTAAAAGCGATATATAAATACAAGTTGTTGTTGTTATGTAGGCAGACACGGCAGCCATTCTGTGCCAACAATGTTCCACAAATGGTGAGCTGAATAACTAGTTAATCTGCTCTTTGGGTATTGGTTGAGAGATGAGTGTTGACCAGGACATCAGGAGAACTCTCTGCTCCTATTTGAATCATGCTGTAGGATTTTTAATCTGAACAGTCAGACAGGATCTTGTTTTAATGGCTCATCTAGCTGACTGATGTTGTTATGTTTGGTGTTGGCGGCACGCACTCATCTCTGGAATCCTTTTCAATTGCGGCTGTTGGTACTGAGGGCAGTGGAAATCTAAATGTAGAAGTAAAGATCACAGTGGTCTCAAAAGACACACAAATTTTCATGTTATAGGGCAGATGAAGTTTGTGATGTACGATAATGAGTTATGGATTATATCTGTTTTATAAACTGCCTCCAGTTGAAAAATATTTAACACCCAGCTGTATAATTATAGATTTTGATATTCCAACCTTAGGTTATGTTAGATCTATACAACACTAATGGCAGTAGTGACAGTACTGGGAGCAATTTGAAAGATGAGTTTAAAAACAAGAAACCTATTGCACAACATGCATTTTCTTTTCAGCACAGCAACAAGCTCAAAGAGATCCTATTCCCTAGCCGTGGGCCCATTTTAAGCATCCCTCTGGATTTGATCCTGATTGACGGTTTCCGTACTCAGTTCTGTTCCCCTCCCCTCCCCTGCCTCTGATCGGTTCTGTGTTCAGTCTTTGTATATGGTTTTTAAAGATTTTGCACAGAATTCTATCTGCAAGTTGGAAAAAAGGCCTGAAAAAGTCAGTGGCTTGAGCAAGAAGCTTGGCAAGTGGGGAAAAAAACTTGCTTACTGAGTTTGGGAGAAGAAAGATGCAAAAAGAGATGTTCAAATTAAGAAAAGCAGAAGCAAGTAAATACAATTGGGTGGAAATGGTTGGTCAAACCCGGCTGATTCCAGCCCCCGAGATTCCAAAATTACCTCCACGCTAAGAAATGGGTTTCAAGTTATCTTGCATGGATTCCATAATTCTCTCAAAAGGATATATTATCAGAGATCAGCAAGCCTAAGCTTCTAGCTCACTTGTAAGTTTTTACCCAAATGATTAAGTGAAATCCTTTGCACTAACAAAACTTAACTCTTTGACCAAGCTTTTGGACACCTGCGCTAATTTCTACTTGTGCAGGTCAGTGTCAAAAGTTTTTAATCTCGTAATACTCCTGTGAAGCGCCTTGGGATGTTTCACTATGTTAAAGGTGCTATATAAATATAAGTTGTTGTTGTTGTAATAGGAGGGGTCAAAACTGCCTTCATATGCTCAGGACCACAGATCATATGTGGGTCTTCA
Source organism: Pristiophorus japonicus (assembly GCF_044704955.1). NCBI lineage: Eukaryota > Metazoa > Chordata > Chondrichthyes > Pristiophoridae > Pristiophorus > Pristiophorus japonicus. The sequence goes on from NC_091979.1 coordinate 266,620,425, forward strand.
AATCAAGTTTGTGTGGTGAACTGTATCTTCAGCACATTGAGAGATGACTTTGGAGTTATTGCAGTGATTCTTTTGAGAATAAGAGGATGTTATCGGGATCTTGAGGGATTTTACCTCTAAATGCAGACTTAATCCATTTCAAACCATGTTAATTCATTATAGATGTGGTTCAAGACCCAAACAATAACAACAACTTGTATTTATATAGCACCTTTAATGTCGTTAAACGTCCCAAGGCGCTTCACAGGAGTATTATGAGAAAAAAAATTGACACCCAACCAAATCAGGAGACCTTGGGGCAGGCTTGGTCAAAGAGGTAGGTTTTAAGGAGCGTCTTGAAGGAGAAAAGAGAGGCAGAGGTTTAGACCGGGAATTCCAGAGCATAGGGCATAGGCACGGCCACCAATGCGTATGGCCACAAAGCGTAAAGCAAAGGTCAGAGTTGGCAGCCCTGTTTTATACTCCATGCAAACTGATTAGCGTAGATATGGGCCCAGATTGTGCAATCAGCAGCGAACGGACGGCGCTAGCCCACAGATTTTCTATGGGTTTTTACACTGGAATTGGCGGTAATTAAAAATCCAAAACAGCAAAACAACAGGGAATCTGGGACCTGTGTGGTCAGGGCAAGCAATGGTGTGTCTCCTTAACCAATCAGATTGAAGAATCCTTACTGAGGCACGCAGTGTTTAAACCAGGAAGTGTAAGTTAGAATAGTTAATTCAATGCCAAATCATGTTCAGAAAGCAAAATAAAGAGAGGGAAAGAAAGATGGGATTAATAGAGGAGAGATAAAGGAGACTTTTTTTGTAAATCTCCCAACAATAATTAAAATCAGAAACATAGAAAATAGGTGCAGGAGTAGGCCATTCGGCCCTTCGAGCCTGCATCGCCATTCAATGAGTTCATGGCTGAACATGCAACTTCAGTACCCCATTCCTGCTTTCTCTCCGTACCCCTTGATCCTCCTAGTAGTAAGGACTACATCTAACTCCTTTTTGAATATATTTAGTGAATTGGTCTCAACAACTTCCTGTGGTAGAGAATTCCACAGGTTCACACTCTCTGGGTGAAGAAGTTTCTCCTCATCTCGATCCTAAATGGCTTACCCCTTATCCTTAGACTGTGACCCCTGGTTCTGGACTTCCCCAACATCGGGAACATTCTTCCTGCATCTAACCTGTCTAAACCCGTCAGAAGGAATGAGACTCCACACTTGTAAAAGCTAATTTTCAGTGCCGGAGAATTGGTTTGGCAGTAATTAAGACTTATCACGATATTAAAACTTTATTTGCAATGAACGGACAAGCCCTAACTTTTCCTGGCGTGTTTAGTGGGTATCTATCACGTAAGTACCCAACTTCACGCCATTCCATATGTTTCAATGTTGAGTCTCTCGGCAAAATACTGTCAGAGCAAGAACAGCAACTTCCTGATTTCCGCATTTAACTGTGTACATGCGGAAGTTGCTGTCCGATTTACTTTTTAATAACAGTGAGCACTGATAGCCTCACCATTATTTTCACTGTAAAATCCGGGCCCTGATGTTGTTTCTTCTATGATATCCTGCACTATCTTGGACTTGAGCATACGGTAGTTGGACTTGCCAGGCTATAGGCATACATTTAAATGTACAATTAGTAACTTGCCTAAATTTGCTTTAACTTAATCTCCATGTACAGAAATTTAAAATTTCTTTTCACAATTATTCTATGTCTGCTGAGTTTGGTTTCCAGTTGATTGTGCCTGTGCTGAATTCAGTGAATTTCTCTTCTATCTGGTCATGAGTTGCTGCAGGGATCAACACCTTTGTTCTTTAAACAGCTTCATAACTGGATACCATAGACTAATGTGTTGTCATTTCTGGATTCATGTGATGGTGGTCAGTAGCTTAGCTGTAATGAGAGTGTCCATGTAAGCTAAACAAAATGCTGATGGAGGCAAACTCCGATTGTCTGATGAAAACATAAGCAATCATGTACTTTCTTATATGTTCTGTGGAAAATACTGGCCATAGATGATTTATTTAATTTTATATACTTTCCTGCAAAGCAGAAAGGTCTATTGTGGTGGCAAAAGTGTGTTTTCCCTTGGGGCATGTTTTAAACTTTCCGACTTGTTTGTTATATTTCTAACTCACTTGTTAAGAAGTATTCACCAAGATAGCTCTTTAGTCATACGTATCCATGTGTTTGGGACGCATTCAAAGAATGCTAGGATTTGTTTCAAAAATCTTATTAAAGTGGAATTTACATTTTAGAAATGTTTCTTGACTTATCCAAGGTTGTGGGGTAAAAATTACTTTTAATAAAAATGTCTTGAAGAAGAAGTCTCAGAATCGGTGCCACTGTTTTTAAAAAAAAATCTAAATAGTCACCCAAATTCTGTTTAAACCAAAATTTTAATGTTAAAGTCAAATTGCAAGTGCTTTTAATTTGGGAAAATTGACATGGTGAAGTTATTGTGCCCATGGCATTAATGAGCTGAATTATACTGTTCATATAAAAATTCAGTCATTGCAATCCCATACTTTGGAATTCTGTTTGTAAACCCTTCTTTCTCTTCCCATCTTAAAACCTTCCTCTTTGACCTCATCGTCCTCATTTTCCCGGCTCCTGCTTTTGTATCTAATTTCCCCCATTTCTGTAGTAGCGTTAGAATTCTGCTACCTTTTAAAGGTACTAAAAAAGTGGTGGTCGTGATTGTTTTGCTTACATTTTGTGTTAATAAGTTCAGGATCATGAACCCGCCCAGCCAAATTCCTTAAACTCGACACTCGCCAAATCAAATCAAAATCATAAAGATTAAAAAGATAATAAATTATGACATTAAAAAGAAAATTGTGAATGACGTGTGTATTTATTGTCCAGAAGAAGCATAGGTAGAAATAGTTGTTTTGTTTAAGCAAAAAAAAAATTCTGACTGTTTGGCTCTTGTGTTTTCTAACAGATGAATCAACAGATGTTGGTGAGGAGGATAGTTTTGTGGGTCAGACTTCCACTTCCACGAGCCACCCTCCAGCATTCAGCTATTTCACTCAGGCTGCAACCAACAATGACCCTTTTGCAAATATTGGACACCATCCTTTCACAACAGCAACGACACCTGCAGGGACAGCTTCGTTCTCAAAGGCTCCAGCTGAAGTACCTCTTGCTGCTCCAGCACAGGATCCCTTTGCATTTCAGAGCCCACAGTCTCAACCCGGCTTCATGGCGCCCCCGGTGTCTCAGCATATTAGCACAACGTACCAGAATACTCAGCCTGGGCTTTCCACAACGACTGCTTTCGTGTCCGCTTCCCCTCCTCAGACCCAGCAGAATTACAATCCTTATCGCCAAAATTCACAGAGTAGCCGAGCCAACCCCTACTTCACCCCGCTTCAGCAAAGCCAAAGCCAAAGTCACCCCCAGATACCCCACTTTCAGCCTCCTGCCCCAGCCAATCATCCTTACCAGATGCCACCAGTGTCTCCACCACAAGTAAGTCGAGCTAACTGTCAAAATGCTTGTGATTATTTGTTGTGTGAACTTCTGTTTAATCACAGACTGCCTGAATGGAACAATTTGAAAAACAAATTAAATTTACACTATAACTGCCAATACAGTTTGTAACTCGGCCATAGCTCTCAATCCTCTGTTAAAATCAGAAGTACTAGAGTATGATTCTTTGCTGTCTTTAGAAGTTTGCACAAAGATGACTGAATAATTAAATGTACCTTTTTCAAGTAGATGCCATGAAATCCACTGCATAGATTGCATGTCATTAAGACCAGTCCTGGTTGGGATGTATGTGTCGTTTTTATACTTTCTATAACCTGTACTTTTATATGGCAAATAATTGCTAAGAGTCAGGCCTGCACATAAAATGCAGAACTGATCTGGCAATGGCCACAATCTAGGTCTGGTTTAGTAGAAGCATTGTTCTGTAGCCAAGGTTTAATACAAAAGAAATTGCATCTACTTTTAATGTCTGCATTGAAAATGATCGATTTAAAAATGTCAGCTCTATGGAAGAACTCTTTAACTGGAGATAATTATAAAAACCTAGGTCTGATTTTTGTAACCTATCCTTTGGGACATGTACAAGGATAGGTGCATGAACATTCCACTTGAATGAAAATCTTTAGGGCTGATATATTTAAGTACCTTGCAATAAATTCTAAGCATAATTATGCTTTACATTGAATGAAACACTGTCAGTGTAATCACTCTTGTAACTTTTCTTACTTGTCCAGAATGAATGAATATTTGTTAATCTAACAATGGTTATTTGAGTCAAGAGTGCAAATTAAAGTGTAACAGATTGTTTTTCATACACTATGAATGCACCCGACACATTGTTTTTCCTATGTCGATAAAAAAAACTGACAATCCTTTTATGAAGAATTTGAACCTGCCATAAATACCTTTATTGGCTTCAATGGCACAATCATTCCTGTAAATGGTCTGAGCATCTTTCTTTTATGGGACAGAAGCAAAATACTGCGGATGCCGGAAATCTGAAATAGAAACACAAAATGCTGGAAATACACTGCAGGTCAGGCAGCATCTTTGGAGAGAGAAACAGAGTTAATGTTGCAGGATGATGATCTTTCATAAGATGACCGGTGAAGGGAGAGGCAGTCAGGCAACAAAGTGGTTTGAGAAGACAGGAGTATGCGGGCGAGGGGGCAGGCGGTGGCAGTGGGAGGCGATGGGTGGGTGGAAGAATTTCTGGGCTGTAGGACAGAATGTTGAAGCGTTCGTCGATGACCTTTCATCAGTTCCGATGAAAGGTCATTGACCTGAAACATTAACTTTGTTTCTTGCTCCGTGGGTGCTGCCTGACCTGCTGAGTGTTTCCAACATTTTCTGTTTGTTTCTTTTATGGGAGTTGGCTCATACTGCCATATATCTCATTGTAGGATAACAGACCGGAGAGTGCAACAATTGTGCCCCTTTGCACCTTGAACCGGATATTCGTGTCCCTGACATGTATTTCCTCAATTTCTCCAAAAGTACACTGCCTTAACACTGGGAGCTCACTTTTTGCCCAAGCCTGTTTTCTGGTGCATTGCCAGAGTTACGCCCCTTTTTCTCGGCCAGAAATGTGCTGGAAATAATTTGCCAAAGTTGCCCCGATCTATAATTTGAATTTGGCACCGCGCAGCATCCAAATGGGGGGGGGGGGGGGGGGGGGACCTGCTATCTGCGCCGAGAAACGATGCCGCACCTGCTGCACATGCACGGGGAAACAAATTACGTTTCTGATGTCGTTGCAATGGACGTGCATGCACAGTACAGCTCCAAGTTGGCAATCAGTCATTTTTAAAGAGCCAGTTATGTGTGTGAGAAGGGGTGCTGTGTGAAAGCATTGGAAAAATCAGAGCTGCAGTAGTACAAGATTCAACATGGTGCAAGAACCAAGAATTTCTTGCAGGAAGTAGTGGAGGTACTAGTTGCCGTGATTGAGAACAGATGACAGGAGCTGTGGACACCAGCAGAGGTCACATAAAAGTTCCACCAAAAGAAATGAAGAAACGCTGGAGTCAAGTTGCAGAAAATTACTGTGCAATGGTGACCACCACGAGATCTGGAGGCCAGCGTAAAAAGAAGTGGCAGGACCTTGGTCAAGTAGTTAGTGTAAGTAATATTTTCATTTATCCCCTGGAATTGCAGTTGTAAATGTGACCATCTGTATGTCCCACCCAGCAGAAAGAAACCCACTCTTTTTTAAAAAAAAAAGTTAGGTTATCATCTTTGCAGAGGAAGGTGGCACATAATAAAAGGGAAAGAACTCGAACAGGAGGAGGCCCGGCAAATCTGCAGCCACTTACACCCTTGGAAGAGAGGGTTGCTGGTTTGATGGGTCTTGCCTGGAAAAAAACAATCACCACTGCACAAACTGGGTCCACACTCGAGGGAGAGGGTAAGTGTCGGGGGTGGTGGGTCTGTCAGTTTGCCTTCCTGACCAGAGCGGTTGCGAGTCACTCCCACTCCCTGGTTCTCGACCTTGGATTTATTAATCAGGGTGTGATAAAGTGCAACAGACAACTGTTTTGTACAAAGAAGGTTTGGGTTTTATTCAGGAAAGCAAATAGCACAAATACACTCCAATAAAACTGTAAAATCTTACAAAAAGGTTCTAGACAATGGGGAACACTTTATTACAGGTAATAAACACAACAGAAATACCTCCCACCTCTCACTCTCTAACTAGGTCAAACTCTGGGGCTCCAGGGATTCATGCTCACCAGATCCTTCCTTTGACAGCTAGGGCTGTTTCACGGTTTCGGGGTTCTTTGGTTATAGCCGGTTTGCCTTGCCATATCCCGGACGTGGTAGAAGGCCTCTGCTGCGTATTGAAGCTGATGCGATTAGACGCGGTTTGGATTTATCTCTGGTAAGTACCCGATTTCCTTTATCAATAGGGTTTTAAGCTCTTCAGGTCATTTTTACCCGCTGGATAGTCTAGGCATAAATTGTAGAGTGGAAAACTTGTGTGGACCCCGGTTTTCTTGGTGGTTGATTTTCCTGGTTGGTTTTGTCGGTTGCAGTGGTCCGGTTGATGTTACCAAGTCAATTGGTATTGATGTTCCATTAATTGGTTTTTGAAGTTTTTTTCTTCGATATCGCGATGTTTCTTCCTGTGTTTTCTCGATCTTGATCTTGTTCCGAAGTGATGGTCAGAAATAGTTTTTCCTGTGATGGTCAGAATAGTTTCCCTGGTACGATAGGCCCCCTTGATACTCTTGAGAGGCTGCTTAATCTTCGCGCCAAATCTAACGTTTCTTTTGTTTGAGTTTTGCTGTCCATTAATTTTAAGTGGTCTTCTTTGTATAAGCTTTGGCGGGCTAGCTAACTGAAACTTGATTAACATAGAAACATAGGAAATAGGTGCAGGAGTAGGCCATTCGGCCCTTCGAGCCTGCACCACCATTTAATAAGATCATGGCTGATCATTCCCTCAGTACGCCTTTCCTGCTTTCTCTCCATACCCCTTGATCCCCTTAGCCGTAAGGGCCATATCTAACTCCCTCTTGAATATATCCAATGAACTGGCATCAACAATTCTCTGCGGCAGGGAATTCCACAGGTTAACAACTCTCTGAGTGAAGACGTTTCTCCTCATCTCAGTCCTAAATGGCCTACCCCTTATCCCAAGACTGTGTCCCCTGGTTCTGGACTTCCCCAACATCGGGAACAATCTACCCGCAGCTAACCTGTCCCACCCCGTCAGAATCTTGTATGGTTCTATGAGATCCCTCTCATCCTTCTAAACTCCAATGTATAAAGGCCCAATTGATCCAGTCTCTCCTCATATGTCAGTCCAGCCATCCCTGGAATCAGTCTGGTGAACCTTTGCTGCACTCCCTCAATAGCAAGAACGTCCTTCCTCAGATTAGAAGACCAAAACTGAACACACTATTCCAGGTGAGGCCTCACCAAGGCCCTTTCCAACTGCAGTAAGACCTCCCTGCTCCTATACTCAAATCCCCTAGCTATGAAGGCCAACATACCATTTGCTTTCTTCACCGCCTGCTGTACCTGTATGCCAACTTTCAATGACTGATGAACCATAACACCCAGGTCTCGTTGCACCTCCCCTTTTCCTAATCTGCCGCCATTCAGATAATCTGTCTTTGCGTTTTTGCCCCCAAAATGGATAACCTTACATTTATCCACATTATACTGCATTTGCCCACTCACCTAACCTGTCTAAGTTACCCTGCAGACTCTTAGCGTCCCCTTCACAGCTCACACCACCACCCAGTTTAGTGTCATCTGCAAACTTGGAGATATGTTTTAATCTGGCGTTGATAGACTTTGGGATTGCGATACTCCTTATTTATGAGCTAATGAACTCTTGTCTGTAATAGCACTGCTTTGGCTTTGGGAAGTCTGGGCTGAGCCAGATATATCTATGCATGTTGAAAAGGTGTTAGAATATGTATGTGATATTTGGGTCCTGTGGGTGGGGTGGATAATGTTTCTTCCGTGGTCGATTGTTTAAATGCTAATGTTTTCTGGGAGCCTGACTATGGTTAAACAGCTCCCCCAGACAAACTGATTAGCTACAATATCCAAATTCTAAAGGTAAAGGTTGAACCCACCCCTCAGTCTTTGCAGTTTTTCTCCCACAGGCCCAAACATGCCTTTTAAAATCCCAAACTTGGTTAAAGCTCGTAGATTTCTTCCATATGCATTTTAGGATCCCAAACTTTGTTTAATAGGCCCAAGTCGAATTTCCTTTTCAGTGAGTCAAAACACTGGGGGGGTTTCCACGAATTTTGGAATCTTACATAAGTCCTACAAATTCCACAGTCTGGCTTTGCTAAATGTTAAGCACTGCGCGGGCTAGCTATGCTTTGGTTCCTGGGGATGTCTCCGTCAGCTACGCTTCGGTTGATGCAATGTGCTATCATTCATCGTGGTCCTTCAAATCAGTCTGCTGCCTGCGCTGTGGGAGCCTACTCATGCCACCCACCCTGCCCCCTCCTCTGCAGCTAACCATTTGTTTGTGTTCTGTTATATTTTGCAGAACTTGAGGCTGACCTTGACGATGTAGAAGAAAATTCAAACAAGGACCAACCTGAACAGGATAACATCTTTGAATCCAACCCTCCAGACCAAGAACATGGGGGTGAGGGGGAGGGGATGGAGCTGGATGCAGCCCCCACTGTTTTACTAACGAAGCAGGTGCCGCTCATTGCGGTGACAGCCCCTTCTGTGACTAGTGGTTTGAGTGCTGATGGGACATTCCATGGTTTCCCACTTACCGAGGTTACGGGTTCCAGTGGTGGGGTGCAGCGAGGCACACCCAGGGCCCCACCTTCTGAAATTGCAGGTCCCATTGGTGGGGTGCAGTGAGACATACCCAGGGCCCACCGTCCCAGGCTGCGGGTCCCAGTTGGGTGCGAATCACACCCATGGGGACCAAGCTCTCCTGAGGTGCAGGATGATGTAATTGAGTGCGGAGAGCATTGACCTTAACCGATCACTCCTGGACGCCATCAGTGGGGTGAGTGATGAGTTGGCGGGACTGTCGGGAGAAGTAACAATAATGACACAAGAAATGGCAACGATGTCCGGGACCATCAGCGAGGGAATAGTGGCCATGAGGGAGGGAATGTCAGAGGTAGCTGATGTGCTGTCAGTGACCATCAGGGAGGGAATGTCAGAGATGGTGCAAACACTATCACTGAACATTAGGGAGGGAATGTCACAGGTAATTGAGACAGTTTTGCCCAACATGAGGGAGGGAATGTTGCAGGTCGTTGAGACACTGTCAGGGCGCATGAGGGACAGCATGTTGGGAGTTAGCTGCTGCAATAAGGGAACATGCCCAGACCACGCATCCATTCAGAGAATCAACTGCCACTCCAGTCCCCACACCAGCATCTGAGGAGCCCAAGGCCGGGCCTTCCAACTTGCCACCTGCCTTTCCCCCCCCCGCCCCAAGAGGTGCGCCGCAGTACCTGAGATCTTAGAAAGAATAAGCTTGGTACCAAGTCCAGAAACACTGTGCCATTGCCTGCGGGCAGGGGTGGTGGAGTGTCCAAGACCAAGCACAGCGGGCGGTCTTAGAATAAGGTATATATTTACAATCTATATTAACACCTTGGAAGAAGGGACTGAGTGTAACGTAGCCAAGTTTGCTGACGATATAAAGATGGGAGGAAATGCAATGTGTGAGGAGGACACAAAGAACCTGCAAAAGGACATAGACAGGCTAAGTGAGTGGGCAAAAATTTGGCAGATGGGAATATAATATTGGAAAGTGTGAGGTCATGCACTTTGGCAGAAAAAAAATCAAAGAGCAAGTTACTATTTAAATGGAGAAAGATTGCAAAGTGCCACAGCACAGTGGGACCTGGGGGTACTTGTGCATGAAACACAAGGATAGTATGCAGGTACAGCAAGTGATCAGGAAGGCCAATGATATCTTGGCCTTTATTGCAAAGGGGAAGGAGTTTTAAAGCAGGGAAGTCTTGCTATAGCTATATAAGGTATTGGTGAGGCCACACCTGCAATACTGCGTGCAGTATTGGTTTCTATATTTACAAAAGGCAGTTCGGAGAAGGTTCACTCGGTTGATTCCGGGGATGAGGGGGTTGACTTATGAGGAAAGGTTGAGTATGTTGGGCCTCTACTCATTGGAATTCAGAAGAATGACAGGTAATGTTATCGAAATGTATAAGATTATGAGGAAGCTTGACAAGGTGGATGCAGAAAAGATGTTTCCACTGATAGGGGAGACTAGAACTAGAGGGCATGTTCTTAGAATAAGGGGCCACCCATTTAAAACAGAGATGAGGAGAATTTTCTTCTTTGGGTTGTAAACCTGTGCAATTCGCTGCCTCAGAGAGCTGTGGAAGCTGGGACATTGAATAAATTTAAGACAGAGGTAGACAGTTTCTTAAACGATAAGGGGTTATGGGGAGCGGGCGGGGAAGTGGAGCTGAGTCCATGATCAGATCAGCCATGATCTTATTGAATGGCAGAGCAGGCTCGAGGGGCTGTATGGCTAACTCCTGTTCCTATTTCTTATGTTCTTAAGAGATGGGTGGGTGCAGCCTTTCTTTGCTGTTGTTATTGTTGTTATTGTTACTGTTGTAACTGTTCTCAAATTAAGTTTTTTGTAAGTTAAGTAAATTTACAAGTTTAAAAGTTTATAAGTGATCTTAAAGTTTTTGAGTGATCTTAAAGTAAAGTTTGATGCAAGAATAATTTTATTTAAGTACAAAAGAACTGTTAAACTTTTGAATAAAATATATTTTACATTAAAACTGAATCATTTCCATTATTCCATTCTTGACACAACTTTTGAAGTAAACGAGAATAATTTTCATCATTTGTTCCATTAACACAACACAAGATTAGGAACAGCTCCAAACAGTAAACATGGTCCATCAGTAAAGCGTTCACAGATAAGCTGCTGCTTGAGCAATCGTTAAAGAGGCACGATGGCCCGACCTCCTCTGTCGTCGTGCTCTGGCCTCAGGCACTTGCATGGCTTCCTCATCCTCATTATCCTCCTCCTGCTCATCATCTGCATCTTCCGCATCATTATCATCAGCCACTCTCACCGCAGGTGGGTCTTTTACTACCAGGTGCTGCTGCCTTATGATGACTAAGTCATGAGGCATACAACAGTGAACTGACCAATCTCAGGGGAGTACAGCAAGTAACTACCGGAATGGTCCAGGCATTGGAAACGCTGTTTCAAGATGCCAATGGTCCTTTCTGTGATGCTGTGCGTCGCTTAGGTCAGCTTAGAGGCGTCATGAGCCAGGTGGCGAGGCCATACCCGTTGTCTCCCAGTAACCAGCTCTGCCCTTCTGGTTGTTGCTGAATCATCATGGGCAGTCCCTCGGAATCGAGGAAGACTTCCACTCCTGAAGTGAGTTCTTTGGTGGCTGAACAGTCCAATACGAGAGCCACAGACTCTGTCACAGGTGGGACAGATAGTCGTTGAGGGAAGGGGTGGGTGGGACTGGTCTGCCGCACGCTCGTTCCGCTGCATGTGCCTGATTTCTACATGCTCTCGGCGTTGAGACTCGAGGTGCTCAGTGCCCTCTCGGATGCACTTCCTCCACTTAGGGCGGTCTTGGGCCAGGGACTCCCAGGTGTCAGTGGAGATGTTGCACTTTATCAGGGAGGCTTTGAGGGTGTCATTGTAGCATTTCCGCTGTCCACCTTTGGCTCGTTTGCCGTGAAGGAGCTCCGAGTAGAGCACTTGCTTTGGGAGTCTCGTGTCTGGCATGCGAACTCTGTGACCTGCCCAGCGGAGCTGATCGAGTGTGGTCAGTGCTTCAAATGCTGGGGATGTTAGCGTGAATGAGGACGCTGATGATGGTGCGCCTGTCCTCTCAGGGGATTTGTAGGATCTTGCTTAGACATCGTTGGTGATATTTCTCCAGCAATTTGAGGTGTCTGCTGTACATGGTCCATGTCTCTGATCCATACAGGAGGGCAGGTATTATGACAGCCCTGTAGACCATGAGCTTGGTGGCAGTTTTGAGGGCTTGGTCTTCAAACACTCTCTTCCTCAGGCGGCCGAAGGCTGCGCTGGCACACTGGAGGTGGTGTTGGATCTCATCGTCAATGCCTGCTCTTGGTGATGGGAGGCTCTCAAGATATGGGAAGTGGTCCATGGTGTTCAGGGCCGTGCCATGAATCGTGATGACTGGGAGGCAGTGCTGTGCGGTGAGGACAGGCTGGTGGAGGACCTTTGTCGAATGGATGTTTAGCGTGAGACCCATGCTTTCGTATACCTCAGTAAATACGTCGACTGTGTCCTGGAGTTCAGCCTCTGTATGTGTCGTCTGCGTACTGTAGTTCGACGACAGAAGTTGGGGTGGTCTTGGATCTGGCCTGGAGATGGCGCAGATTGAACAGGTTCCCACTGGTTCTGTAGTTTAGTTCCATTCCAGCGGGGAGCTTTGTGAGGTGGAGCATGGCGACAAGAAAGATTGAGAAGAAGGTTGGGGCAATGACGCAGCCCTGTTTGACCCTGGTCCGGATGTGGATTGGGTCTGTGGTGGATTCGTTGGGAAGGATCACAGCCTGCATGTCGTCGAACTTTTGAGGGCATCCGAAACGGAGGAGCACGCTCCATCGACCCTCGCGGTTGACGGTGTCAAAGGCCTTTGTAAGGTCGAAGAAGACCATGTATAAGGGCTGGCGCTGTTGCCTGCATTTTTCCTGTTGCTGTCGCGCTGCAAAAATCATGTCCATTGTGCCCCATAGGGGACGAAATCTGCACTGTGACTCCAGGAGGAGCTCAGATGTAACGCTGTCGCGTAGTATAAACGCATCATGGGTGCTCCCAGGGTATCTTGCATTGACTGATATGATACAATGCATGTTGTCACATACGAGCTATACATTAATGGAGTGGAAACCTTTTCTGTTCCTGTACATCTCTGAATCCTCTAAAGGTGCTCGCAAGGCAATGTGGGTATAATCAATGCAGCCCTGTCCCTTTGGGAAGCCAGCAATCCTGGAGAGGCCCACAGCCCTGTCATGGATTGCTTGGACAGTCATGGGGGACTTGATGAAATCATTCCTCCGTGCATACAGTGCAGCCATCACCTGGCGAATGCAGACATGTGTTGCATGTGAGAGATGGCGCACACATCCCAAGTTGTAACTTGAAACGATCTGGAGGCATAGAATAAAAGTGCAGCTATAACCTTCACTTCAACTGACAAAGCATTCCTCCTGATGCTTCTAGAGTGCAAGTCTGCTTTGACCAACTCGCAGATTTCAATTACAACTTCTTTGCGTAAACGCAGCCTTCTGACACAGTCTGCATCACTCAGGTGAAGGTATGACGCCTGTCTCGATATACCCGAGGTGGGTAAGGCCTTCTGTCGAGCACCCTACGGGCTCTGATGTTCCTGATGCGATGATGTCAAATCAATTGTCTCCTACATAGCACCATAATACAGAAGGCTCGCACAAGGTATGGCATTGTCAGTGTTGCCCCCATACTTAAATTTTACCTTTTTTGAAAGAAGCTGAAAATGGCAGGAAAGCAGGCAGCATAGGTTTACAGTTCTCTTTCCCCAAGGTCTGAATGGATGGACCACACCCAAGATGATGTGACTTCTCTTCTCTTTTACCCTCCCCACCCCCTTAACTAATTGCAGTCTTGTGACTTCTCCCCTTCTCTCTCTCCCACCACCACCACTCACTGCAGTCTTCAGAAGCCTTCCGATCGGCACCTTGCTCCTCGGGCTCGAAGCCTTCCACTCTGCACCTCGCTCTCTCTCCTCTTTCGCCCCCTCACCCCCCACCCACGGTTCCTCCAGCCCTGCATCAAGACATTCGGTGGTAGCATGTGAGTGAGTTTTTTTTTTAAAAGAGAACTTCTGAAATCCAACAAACTTCCATTTACTACGTTGACAGGTAAAAAAAAAATTGAACTTTATTTTTACAGTGTTCTTGACTCCTTCCAAAATCTTCAATTAAAAACAATGGCATCTTTCAGTGTCAATTTATCAATGTGCATAGGTTTTCTTAAGTGCCTAGAAGGTTTTTCGGGAGTGACCAGATACGCTGACCTAGGAGGAATAAATGTTGGCAAAACTGCGAAAAATTATAAAAACTGCCACAGATATGAGGGAACTATGACGTTAAAAAAAAAAACTGGCTTAGATAAATCGTATCTAAGTCAGTTAGGCCAGCGCAGATCGCAGGGGGAAACTTTGGAGGAAAAAAAATACACCAAAAAAACAATGCGCACCAAAAAAGTGATGCACATGACCTGGGAAAATTGAGCTCTTAAGTATGGTGAGATGTGATTCGCTCTATTCTGCTATGTGAACACACACAGTACCAGTTATGAACAGAATCACTTAGTCAGTTTGCTAAAGCTTATCTTTGTGTAATTGTATAAAAATAATGAAACGCTATGATATGTCAGTTCTTTTTAAATAAGTCAACACACTGAATAAGTTTTTAGTGTTCTGTCCTGTAGCAGAAACTAGAAACACTTTTTCTCACAGCACTTTGTTGCCTGACTGCCTCTTCCTTCATAGTTAATCCTTTTTTTTTAATAAAAGTCTGACTCCAGTGTCGACTTTTAGTCGAACCTTATATCTTTAACCAGCCGTCCCAGCCCCAGAGTGGAATTCACCAGCATTACTTGGCATTGATCCCTGCTGAGCTCAAATGAATAGCACTGTTGCAGCAGGGGAAAATGTAAATGATCACTAGAATGTCAAATGATCTTTCATTGTCAGCTGGGCGCTGGTTTAGGTGCCCTGTATGAAACTTAATATAAACCTGACAGCCCTGCTGTCCTTAATGTAACCACTTTTGTGCTAAGTTTAATTTAATAGTAGCATTTTTAATATTTATTGCACCAAGCTCCCTCTCATGATGGCATTGTCTGAAATTCCGGACCTTTTAGTTTTGAAGGACATATCCCCATGCTGATAACCCATCTGTTCTGTTTTCACATGCTTTGAACCCTGCCATGTGTAAATTAGAATATTTAATTCATTATCAAATCATCCATAGAATGTGCTATAAAGAAAAGGAAAGAAGGATGGGATTAAGAGAGAGAAATAAGACAAAAAAAAGTTACAAAAATTTTTTAAATTTTGTAATTTAAAAAAAATCTCCGACAATAATTAAAATTTGAAGGAATGTGACTCCATACTGGTAAAAGTAAATTTTCAGTGCCAGAGAGGTTGTTTGGCAGTAATTAAGACTTAACCATGCTGTTAAAACTTCACTTACACTTGAATTGGCAAGCCCAAACATTTCTGGCATGTTTAGTGGGTATCTATCACGCAAGTACCACAATTTCACGCCCTTCATGTATTTGGATGCCGAATCTCTCGACGAGTTACCGGTGTAGTGCAGCTTGTGGAGGAGCAGAGCAACTCTGACAGCAACTTCCTGATTTCCATATTTAACTGCACACGTGCGGACTCCGGAAGTTGCTATCCAATTTACTCCTTAAAAACGGTGAGCACAGAAAGCCTCACTGTTATTCTTTCCGCCAAATCTGGGCCATTGACTTGTGTTAGCACCATGTGTGTGGATAGGGTTGGATTTGGTTGTGTTCCCGCTAACGATTAAATAGACTTCCAGTGCTCGCTGTCTGAGCTCACACGTGGAAAGTACTGGTGAAGTACTGGAGGTTGTGTAGGTAGTTGGAAAACTAATCCAGCATCTGTTTCCACTTTCAGAAGAGGAAAACAAAGTGAGGGGAGAAGCTTTAAACATTAAATCTGAAATTCACATGTTGTCAGCCCAGGCACCCAGTCTTTTTTTGCAGTTGGGTATAGTGCTTTTCTTTTTTGGCAGGAGGAGAGGGAGTGATTGAAGTTTTCCCACTAGCAGCCTTGGTTTTTATTTGGTTGTTTAGGCTAGTAGATACATGGTTCATTTATCCTTCTGCCGTCTGGTGGGACATCAACCCACATTCTCCTTATCAGAAGTTTGTCCTGTTTGGAGCCACCCTGCCTCCAAATCCTAGCTCCTCAGCTACGTGCTCCTGCAGCTCAATGCTGAACCATGTTGGAGCTTGGAGAATGAGATACACAGAGATAAGCACTTGTGTATCTTGAGGTAATCCCGACTGTCTGGCTTCTCACTTGTTATTGCCTATGTGCTCTTTGCCTTTGTAGATCTAGAAGCAAATAGGAAAATCATTGTTTCTGTATTGAGATACTGAGCATGATCTTGCTTATTAAACATTCAAAAATGGTACTGTTTGAGGGAGGAAGGATATTCGTTTTAAGAAGAGTACTGTGGATCAGGCTGGCATCAGCAGGAATACTTCGCGTTTAGCTTTTTCAGGAAAGTACAAGATCACTGAAAGATTATGGATGAGAAAGGCCATTCTGCCAATTTTAGTTCATTCATCGAAAGTTCTCCCATGCAATACCTAATTTCTTAATGATAAGGTTTTCATCTTGAATACCTTTATGTGGGAGTCCATTCTATGTGCTGAACACTCTCTGTGTGAAGAAGAACGTCCTAATAACAGTCCTTCAACTAATTTGTACGTGTGGCTCCCTTGTCCTACTCTTGCAATTTATTGAAAGTAACATTCCAGTATGAAAGAGTGTGAAAAAATTGTTTTCCATATCATTTAAATCTTTTATACTTCTGTAAGATCATTTCTTGGATATGTCCTTTTCAGGCCAAAGAGCTTCAGACATGGCAATTTCAAAACCATTCATGGAGTGCTCATGTTGGTCATTGTTTCCCTCTATGCACAGTAGTTTGTATTAAATTTCATCTGCCATTGTCCAGCCTGCTTACATATTTTGTTTGATTCGTTCTATCATTTCCGAGCTGCCTACTCCGGTTTCACTGCCCCTCCTAGTTTGCAATCATCTAAATTTGACCAGATTTCTGAGTTCCACACATTGATGAAAAGTAAAAGTAGTAGTGGTCCCAACACTAATCCCTGGGGACCTCACTTGGCATTGTCCCCTCCCCCACCTCCATATAGCTCCTGTTACAAATATTCGATTCAGCCAATTTCTTATCCATACCCAAATTCATACAGCTTTTAGCTTAACTAAATGGGCCGGATTTTCAGCAGGTTTGCGATTGGGTTTTCGCTGCGATTTGACCCTCCGAGGCAAAAACCCAGTCGCAAAGCCCAGGCGTGATCCTCGGGTACCTGTTTGCTGCAGCGCTTCCAAGTCCCGCCAGAGAGAGGTGCGCCGACATGCAACGACTTGGATTGTGTTTGCGTCCGAGTTTTGGCACAGTCCCGACCCGTATGCTGCGCCCAGAATAGTGACAGGTCAAACCTGTCAGTGCAGCCCTGCCAGCAGTGGTAAGTCTGAAAACCTGCAAAAAAGGTAAGTTAAAGTTTTTATAATTTTTTTGTAACGATTGCATAGTTAAGGGTCTTGTAAATGTTTTTTTGGAATTTTTTCCCTCCCATCGAAGGCCTCTCTCGCAGCACTCCCTGCCCTGGACTAAAGTTACCGAAACTTGCGTTTTGCGCCACGAATGCTTGTGCAACACCTCCCTTACCGATGCGCCCCCACAGACGTAAAGGCCGAAAGTTCAGCTTAAAAACGGTAGCGCAGCGAAAATGGTAAGTTTCACTTATTGCTACCGTTTTCGCCGAAAACCCCCGAAAACCGAAAATCGTTCCTTAGCCTTTTATGGTGGAACACTGTCAGCGCCTGTTGGGAGCCTAGTTACACGACATCATAGACATTTTCTCAATCCACTTGAGATGTTATTTCCTCAAAGAAGTCAAGAAGGTGAGTTATGCAGGATATTCCCCTTCCAAATCCATGTTGACTGCAGTTTACTAAGTTGCTATTGCGCAGTCAATATCTGATTCAATGAGTTGTTGCGCCTTTTAAATCTGGGCTCCACATTTGCTTGTTTCCAATCTACTGGTGCCTTGCTAGTGTCCACAGATTCCTTCATAATGATTGCTAATGTTTCACAAATCTCCTCCCAGTTCTCCTTGAGTATCATGGGAGAAACAGTATCTATCTCTGGGGATTTATTGCTTTTGAGACCTTTTAGCCTGTCTCGGTCTTGTATCTGAGCCATTAATTTTTTCTGGGTTAACAGGTTGTTACTTTTTGGCCAAAAGAATATTTTAATTATGCCTGTATAGCGTTCTTTCAAAATTGATGATTTGATGTACTTCTCTTTCCAGGCACCTGTAGGGCAAGCTATGTCACCGCCACCTGCTGCTAAACATGTATCCACAGCATTACAGCCATTACTGGATTTGCCGTATAACCTCTATGAGTCTGTGCGAACCCACTGGTTCTACTGCAAGCTGGTGGAAGATAAACCCATCTGGATGCCGTTCAGCTTTCTGGACACGGCGAATCTCGAGGAAGTTTATAACTCTGGTGAGTCAGAAAAAATGTATCTTGTGTGATTTTTAAAACCTTTTTATCCCCAATGTAGTGTTCTCCAACTAAATACATCATCAATTTGGAATTCTTCCAGGTAAGTTTTTGAAAAAGTAATTCATTTTATTAATGCTTTGTAATCAATTTTGGATGTTAGATTTTGGTATTTAAAATATGTACTTATCGTAAACAGGATAAATCTTTTGATTCTATTGACAAATATGTTGTCAAATAGGCATTTACTGACTAATCTATCCTTTTCATAATATGCAGTGAGGACATTTTGCCCATTTCTCCAGTTAATGTTTGGATTGGTAGTTTCAGATCGCTCAACTTTCCTTTAAAGTGTATACTTGTATGCTTTTGTGAACACTTAGGCAGTGAATTTATTTTGAGTTTGGTTGTGAATATTCCACTGGTCCATTTGCCAGTTAAATGCTGACTGTACAGTCCAGGAGCTTATGTCCTTTGTGATTCATGACTTCCCCGTTCTAAGTAGCATTCTGTTCAGAATGAGGTTGAGCTGCCTCAATCAGATACTGCATTGAGTTTTCTTTACCGCAGAAAATTATCTCTTTGCATTAAGCCGTTATGAACCGTCTGATGTGCAGCTCCAATTCTGTATCCAGAGCGAGAGTTTTATCCTGAACTACTATTGGAGTAAATTACTTGGAATTGTTTTACAATCCTTTTTTTCTCTTTTTGTTTCCCTAAATGAGCTGCAGATGTACAACAAATGAGTAATTTACAGCTATACTGTAATAAATTATTTAGTCTGTTGGGCCGGAACAGAGATTAGTGGGAAAGCAGGTTGTGTAGAGGACACAGAGGCTACAAAGAGATTTAGATAGGTTAAGCGAATGGGCTAAGGTTTGGCAGATGGAATACAATGTCGGAAAGTGTGAGGTCATCCACCTTGGGGGGGGGGGGGGGGGGGGGAGAAAAAACAAAAAAAGTGAATACTATTTGAATGGGGAGAAATTACAACATGCTGCGGTGCCGAGGGACCTGGGGATCCTTGTGCATGAATCCCAAAAAGTTAGTTTGCAGGAGCAGCAGGTAATCAGGAAGGCGAATGGAATGTTGGCCTTCATTGCGAGAGGGATGGAGTACAAAAGCAGGGAGGTCCTTCTGCATCTGTATAGGGTATTGGTGAGGCTGCACCCTGGAGTACTGCGTGCAGTTTTGGTCGCCTTACTTAAGGAAGGATATACTGGCTTTGGAGGGGGTACAGAGACGATTCACTAGGCTGATTCCGGAGATGAGGGGGTTACCTTATGATGATAGATTGAGTAGACTGGGTCTTTACTCGTTGGAGTTCAGAATGAGGGGTGATCTTATAGAAACATTTAAAATAATGAAAGGGACAGACAAGATAGAGGCAGAGAGGTCGTTTCCACTGGTCGGAGAGACTAGAACTAGGGGGCACAGCCTCAAAATACGGGGGAGCCAATTTAAAACCGAGTTGAGAAGGAATTTCTTCTCCCAGAAGGTTGTGAATCTGTGGAATTCTCTGCCCAAGGAAGCAGTTGAGGCTAGCTCATTGAATGTATTCAAGTCACAGATAGATAGATTTTTAATCAATAATGGAATTAAGGGTTATGGCGAGCCGGCAGGTAAGTGGAGCTGAGTCCACGGCCAGATCAGCCATGATCTTTTTGAATGGCGGAGCAGGCATGAGGGGCTAGATGGCCTACTCCTGTTCTTAATTCTTACGTTCTTATAATTATTACAGAGCCCACCTGACCGGCAGCGGCAGGGGACCCAGTGAGATGATTATCAGTTAGTTTATGGGCACTTAAGAGCCATTTTTCACTTTTAAAAATTTCCCTACATGGCCACGGGATTCACGCAGCTCGGGAACCACATCTGTCAACCTGAGGCGTTAGGACCGTGACCATTGCTCCAGCTGATTACTTGACAGTATGAAATGTTCAGTGAAAACTCCCACCTGACAGATGATCACTTTCCTCAGGCAGAAGCTGTTGCTCAGACCATTTCCAGCACAGCTTTTGCAGGCTGCAAGTGTTTCCAGCATAGTCTCCATTCAGTGTCACCTCACTGGAAGAACTCTATCACCGTTGTCGCGGTTAAAAGAAGATTTCTCTCCTTAAAGGTGGAATCCCTGATATAAGGAATCGACACCTCCGCCCATATAACGACCACGGAATCAATCAAACGAAACCTCCGGTACAGCTAGTTTATTTTGAGCACATGCAAGGGAAAAGTTCAAACGTGAACCTTCCCAGAACAATAGTTCTCACCCACCGTCTATACAACAAACCGAAGTGTGCGCCTCTCCCACAAAAGCACCGGTTGGTTTACTGCTTATCAGTGAAGTTACATTGATTTGTTGTCTCTTATCAGACTGGCTGAGTGGTATATGCAACTGTCCATCTCCCATCATATGTTAATTGTGTTTGTTCAGTGATGTGAACTTTGCCTTAGTCCCTGTGATGCCTGAAGTAACTCTGTTCCCAAACACTAGCTTTCTTATCTCTTCCCCAGAGACTTCGAGTCAAAATGTTATGTATTGTAACTGCTGACCGCGACTGTTTTTGTTGTGTTACTAAGGTTAAGGATGAATTAACCATCAGGCTTAATTCGTTACAAGTATGCTTTACATACATAAGCAAGTGTTACATACAATAGACAATTATAATCCACACCGTAAGGTAGAGGAACTTCACCGATTCCTCAGACCCTCCTAATACTGTGTACACAGACTCCTAAATCTCTTGGGACCTCTACTGTTCCTAACTTTTCACCATTTAAGTAATACTCGGATCTATGCTTTTTTGGGTCCAAAATGGATGACCTCACACTTGCCTCCATTGAAATCTATCTGCCATAGTTTTGCCCGGTAGGATCTGATTCCCCCCCCACCCCCACCCCCCGCCCAACTGTAAAATGGGCTGTAGAATGGAATATGAAAACCCACAGACATGGTGGGACTGTTTAAGAAAACCCAAACCTCAGTACAAACACCCAGAGGGTGGACTATACAGTAAGGGGTTACTTCAAACATTGCAGTGAAACTGACTCATTGAGAAACACCTGCCATCGATCTAATCAACATAGATGTACAGTAGACACCTCAAGTCGCTGGAGAAATACCAAGTTCCTATAAATCCCCTGGGAGGACAGATGCACCAACATCAGTGTCCTCGTCCAGGCCAACATCCCCAGCATTGAAGCACTGGACCACACTTGATCTGCTCTGCTGGGCAGGCCACATTGTCCGCATACCAGACATGAGACTCCCAAAGCAAGCGCTCTACTCTGAACTCCTTCATGGCAAATGAGTCAGAGGAAACATTACAAGGACATCCTCAAAGCTTTCCTGATAAAGTGCAACATCCCCACCGACCTGGGAGTCCCTGGCCAAAGACCGTCCTGTGGAGGAAGTGCATCCAGGAGGATGCAGAGCACCTTGAGTCTCATCGCTGACTGCATATAGACGACAAGCGCAGGCAGCGGAAAGAACGTGCGGCAAACCTGTTGCACCCTCCCCTCCCCTCCCCTCCCCTCAACAGCTGTCTATCCCACCTGTGGCAGGGACTGTGGCTCTCGTATTGGACTGTTCAGCCACCGAAAGACTCATTCTTAGAGTGGAAGCAAGTCTTCCTCGATTCCAAGGGACTGCCTATACCGATGATGATGAAGCAACATAGATAATATCACCAGATGATGGCCAGTCACACATTCAACGGTCTCTGCCATTGCAGCAAAACTATGACTCATCGAGAGACAATGATACAGGATACCTGCCATCGATCTAATCAACACAGACAATAGCACCAAAAGAGGGACATTCACACCTTCACTGGTCCCTGTCAAGAAGGAAAAGAGGACATTCATACATTCCTGTGGAGCCAGATCTGTTACCAAGGAAGGTTTTGCATTGTACTACACAGCAGGAGAGCTGATGATGCCCCTGTCTGGGCTAGGGAGTGGAAGTCACCATCGGAAGAGTCGACAGGGGAAGAGCATGAAATATGTTTGATGCTGTGATAAGAAGCCCCATAAAAAGAGGACCACTTCGGAACGAGGGCACTGCAGTGGAGCAGGGTGGTCACCTGGTCCCAGGCTACAATCGACACCAGAACAGCCAGTGTGTGAGTGATTGGAAATTTCAGTCAAATCGTAAAGGGGTTTGGGGGCTGCAGTCAGGAAGATGGATGGAGCGTGGACACCTGGCCCAAGCCTACAATCAACACCAGAACAACCAGCTGTGTGGGTGATTGTGTAAGTTTTAGTCAAATCATAGGGGAATTTGTCTGAGTAGTTTTGTAATCGCAGTCGAATCGTGGAAGGGTTTAAAATGTGATATTTCGTGTTAGGTCTCAGGTAACATAAATTGGACAAGGAGTAGGCCATTTGGCCCCTTGAGCCTGCTCCGCCATTTAATCAGATCATGGCTGATCTGATCATGGGCTCTGCTCCATTTCCTTGCCCGCTCCCCATAACGCTAAACTCTCTTATCGCTCAAAAATCTGTCTATCCCCGCCTTAAATGTATTCAATGACCCAGCCTTCAAAGCTCACTGGGCGGAGAATTCCATAGATTTACAACCATCTGAGAGAAGAAATTCTTCCTCGTCACAGTTTTAAATGGGCGACCCCTTACTCTAAAACTCTGCCCTCCAGTTCTAGATTCCCCCATGAGTGAAAACATCTCTGCATCTACCTTGTCGAGCCCGATCATGATCTTGTATGTCTCAGTAACATCCCCTTTCGTCCCAACCTGCTCAACCTTTCTTCATAAGTCAACCCCTTCATCTCCGGAATCAACCCAGTAAGCCTCCTTTGAACTGCCAGCAATGCAAGTATATCCCTCCTTAAATAAGCCCTCTTAATCTGGATAATTTTACATGTCGGATCAATTAACTATCTTCAGTATCTCCATTCTTGACCACCTATCTGTCTGCTCTTTGCCTGCTACAACTCTATACCCCTTACAACGTTGACCGAATGCTTCTGTCATCTGCACTTCACCTGCCATCTATTCCATCAACATGGGTGCCTTTTATACTGTCTCACTTTGGTCCTCAGAATTGGACCACGATGAGCCCCAACACCAGCAACACCACCAACCTTCTCCGCAATCACCTGATACTGCACAAGACACAGGGCATCCGCACCCGAGCACGTTGCTGCCTGGGAAGCCAGGGATGGCCTCATCATGAAAGATTTAGCTAACTTGATGCTGTGCACCCATATGGCTACCACATGATGCGCCAGATTGGCACCACCCCGCACCAGCAACCATAAAGCATCCATACAATGACCGTGGTTGCTTGGTATTTCACTGAGGTTGCCATTTATGTGTGATTGTATCTGGTGTGTATCTGGCAGGGTATTTGACGAGTAGTGGCCATCACAGTGAAGCCCAGTTCTGTTCTGCGCAACATCTGTTCATGCACACTTTGCAGCAGGGTCAAGGGGTGGCGATTAGGAGCAGGAAAGCTACATTTGACTTCCCCATTTCTACTGCCAGCTGGCTAAGATTGGGTATCTGAAGTAAGTAAACAAAGACCCGCTATTCGATCTGGGATCTCCGTATTCTTTTTGAATGAATCGTTGAATATGAAACCAGCCCAATTTATATGTTATTGTTTAAAATATCTAGCGAAGAGAATGGATTGATATTGAACTAGCTAAAAGTCTGACTTTCCAAAGCAATGTTTTTGGACACACCAGTTCGTTTCATAATACTGTAAGAAATTGTGAAACATAATGTATAGCTGTGAGTTTGAATGATAGTTGCTAAAGAATATGGAAAATTGATCCAATTTTACTCCCCTAAAGCAACAGCATTAAATCCCTAATTCTGTACAAAAATGCTTATTGTGAGCAGCATAACCATTGTTTATATTCTGCTAAATATGTATACTGCCTTTTGAATTTTGTGACCCATGTGGACTGGAACAAAGACCTGTTTTATTGCTTGTTTACAATGACAGTCAGCACAACTATACAGATGAATCTCTCGCCACAGTTTGTGTTGCCTGCTGTCACAGCATGTTGCTGTTGTAACTTAATTTTTATTGTATTCATTACAGTTCATTTATACTTAACAATGGGGTGAGTCGGAGGGATGTGACTAATTTTCTATGATATAGGAAACAAATGATGGATGACTGATAAATAGAATAAAATACATAGAGGAATAAAATAAACAAAAAACAGCTACTTTGCAGGAGCGCTAAACTGCCAAATGGGAAATCCAAATTTTGAATTCCACTCTCTCACGTTCATCATTGAGCTGCCCTTGGTTTTGAACTGTTGAACTGCCTTGTCTGTCTGTAAGAAGGAGAGATAAGGTGATGAGGGAACCCTTCTTGCACCAACTTATGACACATTAATCATCATAGGCAGTCCCTCAAAATCGAGGAAGACTTGCTGCCACTCTAAAAGAAAGTTCTCAGGTGGCTGTACAGTCCAATGTGGTAATTACAGTCTGTCACAGATGGAGCAGACTGGTTGAAGGAAAGGGTGGGTGAGGAGCCTGGTTTGCCGCACGTGGATAACCAGCCGTGGATAACCAGGGAAATTAAGGAGAGTATCAAATTAAAAACCAATGCTGTTAAGGTGGCCAAGGTTAGTGGGAAAATAGAAGATTGGGAAAATTTTAAACGACAGCAAAGAATGACTAAGAAAGCAATAAAGAAAGGAAAGATAGATTACGAAGGTAAACTTGCGCAAAACATAAAAACAGATAGTAAAAGCTTTTACTGATATATAAAACGGAAAAGAGTGACTAAAGTAAATGTTGGTCCCTGAGAAGATGAGAAGGGGGATTTAATAATGGGAAATGTGGAAATGGCTGAGACCTTAAACAATTATTTTGCTTCGGTCTTCACAGTGGAAGAAACAAAAACCATGCCAGAAATTGCTGGTCACAGGAATGTGGGAAGGGAGGACCTGGAGACAATCACTATCACTAGGGGGGTAGTGCTGGATAGGCTAATGGATCTCAAGGTGGACAAGTCCCCTGGTCCTGATGAAATGCATCCCAGGGTATTAAAAGAGATGGCGGAAGTTATAGCAGATGCATTCGTTATAATCTACCAAAATTCTCTGGACTCTGGGGAGGTACCAACGGATTGGAAAGCAGCTAATGTAACACTTCTGTTTTTAAAAAAAAAAGGGAGCAGACAAAAGGCAGGTAACTATAGGCCGGTTAGTTTAACATCTGTAGTGGGGAAAATGCTTGAAGCTATCATTAAGGAAGAAATAGCGGGACATCTGGATAGGAATAGTGCAATCAAGCAGACGCAACATGGATTCATGAAGGGGAAATCATGTTTAACTAATTTACTGGAATTCTTTGAGGATATAACGAGCATGGTGAATAGAGATGTACCGATGGATGTGGTGTATTTAGATTTCCAAAAGGCATTCGATAAGGTGCCACACAAAAGGTTACTGCAGAAGATAAAGGTACGCAGAGCCAGAGGAAATGTATTAGCACGGATCGAGAATTGGCTGGCTAACAGAAAGCAGAGAGTCGGAATAAATGGGTCTTTTTCGGGTTGGAAATTGGTGGTTAGTGGTGTGCCACAGGGATCGGTGCTGGGACCACAACTGTTTACAATATACATCGATGATCTGGAAGAGGGGACAGAGTGTAGTGTAACAAAATTTGCAGATGACACAAAGATTAGTGGGAAAGCGAGTTTTGTAGAGGACACAGATTTAGATAGGTTAAGCGAATGGGCTAAGATTTGGCAGATGGAATACAATGTCAGAAAATGTGAGGTCATCCACCTTGGGGGGGAAAAAAACATTAAAAGGGAATATTATTTGAATGGGGAGAAATTACAACATGCTGCGGTGCAGAGGGACCTGGGGGTCCTTGTGCATGAATCCCAAAAAGTTAGTTTGCAGGTGCAGCAGGTAATCAGGAAGGCGAATGGAATGTTGGCCTTCATTGCAAGAGGAATGGAGTATAAAAGCAGGGAGTTCTGCTGCAGCTGTACAGGGTATTGGTGAGGCCGCACCCTGGAGTACTGTGTGCAGTTTTGGTCACCTTACTTAAGGAAGGATATACTAGCTTTGGAGGAGGTACAGAGACGATTCACTAGACTGATTCCGGAGATGAGGGGGTTACCTTATTGAGTAGACTGGGTCTTTACTCGTTGAAGTTCAGAAGGGTGAGGGGTGATCTTATAGAAACATTTAAAATAATGAAAGGGATAGACAAGATCGAGGCAGAGAGGTTGTTTCCACTGGTCTGGGAGACTAGAACTAGGGGGCACAGCCTCAAAATACGTGGGAGCCAATTTAAAACCGAGTTGAGAAGGAATTTCTTCTCCCAGAGGGTTGTGAATCTGTGTAATTCTCTGCCCAGGGAAGCAGTTGAGGCTAGCTCATTGAATGTATTCAAATCACAGATAGATTTTTAACCAATAAGGGAATTAAGGGTTATGGGGAACGGGCAGGTAAGTGGAGTTGAGTCCACGGCCAGATCAGCCATGATCTTGTTGAATGGCGGAACAGGCTCGAGGGACTAGATGGACTACCTCTGTTTCTAATTCTTATGCTCTTATGTTCTTATCGCTCAAAAATCTGTCTATCTCCACCTTAAATATATTCAATGACCCAGCCTCCACAGCTCTCTGGGGCAGAAAATTCCATAGATTTACAACCCTCAGAGAAGAAATTTCTCCTCATCTCATCTCAGTTTTAAATGGGCGGCCCCTTATTCTAAGACTATGTCCCCTAGTTTTAGTTTCCCCTATGAGTGGAAATATCCTCTCTGCATCCACCTTGTCGAGCCCCCTCATTATCTTGTAAGTTTCAATAAGATCATCTCTCATTCTTCTCAACTCCAATGTGTATAGGCCCAACCTACTCAACCTATTCTCATAAGTCAATCTCCTCATCTCCGGAACAACCTAGTGAACCTTCTCTGAACAGCTTCCAATGCAGGTCTTCCTACTTCTCTGGATTGAATTCCATTTGCCACTGTTTTGCCCACCTGGACCAGTTCATTGATCTTTTCCTGGAGTCTACAGCTTTCTTCATTATCAACCACACAGCCAATTTTTGTATCATCTGCAAACTTCTTGATCATACCCCCTACATTTAAGTCTAAATCATTGATATGTACCACAAAAAGCAAAGGACCCAGTACTGAGCTCTGTAGAACCCCACTGGAACCAGCCTTCCAGTCAGAAAAACACCCATTGACCATTACCCTTTGCTTCCTGCCTTTGAGCCAATTTTGGATCCAACTTGCCACTTTGCCTTGGATCCCATGGGCTTTTACTTTCGTGACCAATCAGCCATGTGGGACCTTATTGAAAGTCTTGCTAAAATCCATATACATTACATCCAAACACACTACCCTCATCGACCCTCCTTGTTACCTTATATTTATGTGGTATATTTGTTGTATGAAGGATTCCTTTATCCAATTGTATAACTGTTGCTATTTAATAACTGTTATTAATAGTACTTCTATTTGCACTTTCAGCTATTGTCAATTTTCAGCACAAAATCTAAAGCAACCCATTTTGTTTTAAAACTTCTAGTACAACCAGATCCTGAAAATGTGATTGTGTCCACTGATGGAGGTCGCTATGACATTCGCCTGTATGACCGCATGCGACATGCTGTGTACTGGGAAGAGGAGCCATCGGAAGTGAGGCGATGCACGTGGTTTTACAAGGGGGACTTGGACAGCAGATTTATTCCTTACTCTGAGGAATTCAGTGAGAAACTGGAGGTACAGTATCCCATAGAGCTGTACTCAGCTGCAGTTTACAATTAATGAAAAATTGTAGTGGCTGCCAGTGAGCCAGTAATGCACAAAACACAGCAAGTAACTTGTATCAAAGAGTAAAATGAAGAAACTTGGTATTTACACTGTTAATGTTGATATAGGGTGGAATATTCATGCCTTAAGCTACAACTCGTCTTTACCCTCAGAGTTAACTACAGGGCCATCTGCAGTTGTCCTAGCGAAATAAAATGTAGATCACCCGATCTCTGGTATCTAAATGATGCGGCTGTACTTGCCCAGTGATTATAGGTGTGAATCCTAGGACAGCCTGCAATCCTCCGGAAGATTTATACCATTTTCAGCTGGAGCAGTGATTGGAACACTTGGTGATCTATGGTGAGCATAC
Source organism: Pristiophorus japonicus (assembly GCF_044704955.1). Lineage (NCBI taxonomy): Eukaryota > Metazoa > Chordata > Chondrichthyes > Pristiophoridae > Pristiophorus > Pristiophorus japonicus. The sequence goes on from NC_091979.1 coordinate 266,648,912, forward strand.
GGTAGCTTTAGATGGCTTGCTCCCACTGTTAAAAGCTGGCCTTTTTGTGAAGTAACTAAAATGGCAGTGGCAACTCTGATGGTTTGTGCATGGTAATCCTGCACTAAAGGAAAACAGCAGTGTTTCAGAGGGGGATGGGGCTGCAGAGTCATCAGACCTATGGACACTGACCATTCCCTTTCCAGCATACCCATTGTCATGAGAAACTAGCAGTTGATTTGGGAAAATATATGTGAGATCAAACTTGAAGGAAATATATTTTGCCCTTAAATGGTGTAGTTACTGAAACTTTAATAACACTTGTGTTATAGGGATACCAGAGTGAAAGTATCTTTTACTTAATTTTTTTTAAAAATGTATTTGTCAAGGTGAGGGGTGTCCGTGGTGGGGAATGGAGCACCTTCCATTTAATGTACTTGTGCCAGCATCTTATTTCCAGGTCAGATACAGTGTCGCTGGAGACAGAGCAAAGCTCTTTCAATGCACCCCAATCCCAAAGCCAGAATAGCTCCAATGTGGCATGTTTGAATTTCCCACAACCATCCTTAGGCCTGTCGGAATGATGCTTTATGCAGAATTAGGAGCAGTTTTGTGTTGTAGGCCCATGCCGACTAAAACTGAATTGGAATTGCCCAAACACATTTCACATGGTGACTCCCATTACGAACAGGCTGAGGCTTTCATCCATTTAGTTTCAGCTAGATTTGAACCAGAGTTTAAAGGCTGATTGATGTGTAAAAAGTTATGTTGTATTATACTTGCATTATCATTACCTACAGTGCTGTCCTCTATACATCAATTAACTATAAATAATTCAGCATAGTAATTATAAAAACCTGCTTACTGTAGAAATGAACAGTAAAATTATTTGCAAGTCATTTTGATGGTGGAGGAAATGTGTAAAAGTGCAGTTTTTGGGCCTGTACATATTTTTGGATGCAAGCTTCTAAAATAAGACCTTGGCAGAAATGGAAGAACGCTGTTCAGATGGAGAAGTTGCCCCAGATCTAATAACTTCTTTCACACTTCACATTGTAGGCTGTTTATTTTGGAAGAAATTGATTTGAATTCTGGAGCCATGTATAATGTGTTTTTGTTTTACTTGATCTGTTGGCTTCAGGTTTCAATATGGCTTTGATTTGCTTGATACGGGTTGTGTGCTTATGCATAATTATCTGGTATGGATTTGTTTTATAGGCCCCAAGTTTCCACATGATTTGCTCCTGATTTTTAGGAGCAACTGGTATAGAACGGAGTATCTTAGAAATCGGAATTCTCCACATTTAGTTTTCTGCAGTTCTAGTCAGGTAGAACAGTTTCACTTTGGAACAGAATTTTTTTTCAAAAGGGGGCATGTCCGGCCACTGACGCCTGATTTGAAAGTTTCCACAGTGAAAACATACTCAAAACTAACTTAGAATGGAGCAAGTGAAGATTTTTGTACGCTTGAAAAAACCTTGTCTACACTTTAAAAAATCAGGCGCAGGTTACAAATTAGGCGTCGGGAACGAGGTGTGGGGGGAAGGGAAGTCATTAAATTCTACAATCAATCCTTAGTTATACTTATACAAATATTATACAAATAAATCCAACCTGAATAAAAATTTATAAGCAAAGAAAAGATTAAATAAACCATGTTCCTACCTGTGTGAAAGTGCTTCAGGCAGGCCTTTCAGGCAGCAGTGTGGCGTCAGTATCTCGGTGGCAGGGGCAGCAAGCAGCTTTCGAGCTGAGCTGCAGTGCTTAAGGCAGGGGTGTGGCGTCAGTGTCTCGACTCGACGGCAGCGGCAGGCAGCAAGCAGCCTTCGAGCTGAGCTGCGGTGTTTGAGGCAGGCCTTCATTCCCCGCGAAGATGCAGCACCCGGACAGACTTGAGGCCATTCGGCCATGGGATTGCAGCGGCGTCAGTGGCTGGCCGGCAGCCGAAGAATCAACGCAGGACACACGCAGCTCATTAAGGTTCTTGAGGCCATTCGGCCACGCTTTAGGGGCGGTGTCAGTGGCTGGTCGGCAGCCAAAGATACAGCAGCAGCCTTCGAGCTGTGAGGGGGACTGAGGCCCTTTGGACAGGGAGAGGCAGCCACATCGACAGTTTTATATTTAAATTTGCAGAATGGGTGCTGCATTGTCAACACCACGTATTATGCAATGGTTCGCCATCAATTCACTGCACCAGGAACGTCGTAGCCTGTAGGTTGATGGGCAGGAGACCTTACCCACGTCGACAATATCGAGCCAGGCGCTCGTACCTGGACATGAGCAAGGCTGATTGTGTGAAAAGGCTGCGTTTTCGCAGAGAAGTTGTCACTGTGATCTGTGATATGGTGAGAGCAGATTTGCAGCCTAGAAGCAGAAGGATAACTGCCTTGTCTGTTGAAGTGAAGGTAACAGCTGCACTTTCTTTCTATGCCTCGGGATCGTTTCAGGCTACAACTGGAGATGTGTGTGCCATCTCTCAACGTGCAATACATGCCTGCGTTTACCAGGTCACGGCTGCACTTTATGCGCGAAGGAATTACTTCATAATTTCCCAATGACCGCACAAGCGATCCATGAGAGGGCTGTGGGCTTCTTCAGGATTGCCGTCTTCCCAAAGGTACAGGGCTGCATTGATTGTACCCACATAGCCTTGCGAGCACCCGTGGAGGAATCTGAGCAGTACCGGAATAGGAAAGGTTTCCACTCTTATCAATGTGCAGCTCGTGTGTGACGACAGTCGATGCGAGATACCCTGGCAGCACCCACGATGCGTTCATCCTACGCGACAGCGTTCTATCTGACATGTTTGAGCAGCAGCCAGAAGGGCAGAGCTGGCTACTGGGAGACAAAGGGTACGGCCTGACTACCTGGCTCATGACGCCCCTACGCGTGACACAGACAGAAGCTGACCGTCAATACAACATGGCGCACATTGCGACCCGCAGCATCATTGAGAGGACCATTGGCATATTGAAACAGTGATTCCGATGCCTGGACCAATCCGGAGGACAGTTGCAATACTCTCCTCAGATGGTCAGTCACTTCACTGTTGTGTGCTGCATGCTTCATAACTTAGCCATCATGAGGCAGCAGGAGCTGGTAGTGGAACCCGAAGACTGACGTGAGGGTCCAGTGCATGATGATAGTATTACGGAAGACCAGGATGTGGATGATAACGACAATCAGGAAAGCATGCAAGTGCCTGATGCCGGAGCACGAGGTCGGAGGAGGGCCGTCCAACGTGCCCCTTTAACGATTGCTCGACTTACGCCAGCAGCTCATCCGTGAACGCTTCAACTACTGATGCCTGAGGGCTCTGCGACCACTTGCATATGGACATGTTTATTCTTTGCAGTTGTTCCTACGTTGTGTTGTGTTAATGGAACATGAAACAGTTTTAATGAAAAAATATTTTATTGAAAAGTTAACGTCACTCTAATAAAATATTTGTTGTATCAAACTATACTTTTTAATATGACTCTTGAAGATCACTTATAAACTTGTAAAGTTACAAAACACTTTCTATGTGAAACATTTTACACTCTAAGATCACTTACACTTCAAGATCACTTTTAAGATGCAAAATTAAATAATTTACAGAATGTGAGAGCATTTACACTATAAGATCACTTAAAAACCCTGAGATCACTTATATGTTGTAAAGTTACAAAACAGTTTCATTGTGAAAAATCTTACACTCTGAAGAACACTTAAACTTCAGGATCACTTTTTAGGTGCAAAATTAAATAAGATACAAAAAAAGTGAGAGCATTTACACTATAAGATCACTTCAAAACCATAAGATCCCTTAAGTTGTAAAGTTACAAAACTTACAAAACAATTTCAATTTGAAAAACGCTACTACAGCTACATCAAGAACAAGAACAAAAGCAGCAAAGAAAGGCTGCAACCATGTCTCATCCATATCTCAGTAAATGTTCACTTCCTCATGGGGGTGTCATTTGATTGGCTGGGCTGTGTGCCCTTATTGCAGCAGCTACCTCAACCAGGCCCTCCCTGACGGCCTGTGCCGACACTTGCATGCCCTCCCTGATGGCCTGTGCCGTAATTTGCATGCCCTCCCTGACGGCCTGAGCCGTCGATTGCACTCCCTCGGACATTCCCTCCCTAAGTTCCCATGTTATGACTGTTATTTCTCCCGTCAGGACCGTCAACTCTTCAGCTACTGCATTGACGCCACCGATGAGCGATCGGGTAAGCTCATTGGTCTCCATACCCAATGCCACAACCTCAGCCGCATCTGTTGCACGCTGCATCTCAGGAGAGCGTGTCTCCAATCAACTTCTCCTCTGCCTGGGTCTGCCTTGTGGCACCACTACACTGGGAGGCGCAGGCACAGATGGTGGGATGCTCGGTGTTGCAAGCGGCACCACTACACAGACAGGCGCAGGCTGGGACTGTGGGACGCTCTGTTCCAGACGGCTGAACTGGAGGGAGAGGCTCGGGCTGGAATGGTGGGATGCTCTGTGTTGCAGACGGCAGCACTCGAGTGCGAGCCGTGGGCTGGGATGTTGGACGAATGGGTGTAAACTGCTCCATGATATCAGCAGCAACACTGGGACCCGAAGCGTCGGAATCAAAACCATAGTCGGTGGAAGCAGAACCGATGCGAGAGGGAGGCACAGGCTGGGACGGTAGTGCACTGACTGTAGAATGCTGCATTATACCAGCAGCACCACTGGGACCCGCAACATCGGAAGCGAAACCATGGAAGGTGGAACCAAGACCTATGCTCGGGGTTGAAACTCTGATGCCCCTTGATGATGGGGGCTCTCAAATATTTAAATTGGAAGCTCTCCCCTGCAGACATTTCAGTCATCGCTGCCATCATCCAGTCTGGATCGTCCGCAGCTGGTTGTACTGGTTCTTGTTCTGTACCCTCAGGACCCTCAGGGTTGGCAGCAGCAGCATCGTCATCATCATCATCATCATCATCATCATGTTCTGCAAAATACATCAGAACAGTCAAATGCTTAACAGCAAGGGGGGGTGTCGGGTGGGTGGCATGAGTACTCTCACACATAGCAGGCCAGGCAGCAGATTGATTTAAAGGGCCATGATGCATATTCAGGACTTGCCCTCCTCCTCGCGTGCAGGCCCAGCTTGTGCTGTACCGATTGCTTTACTCCATGATCGACTCATCATAGCAGCTACCCTTTGTTCCAAGGGTGTCAGTGGATGCAGATTGGGCATGCCTCCTCCTGTCCGAGTTGCCTCCCTTTTGTTGTGGGCCAATTTCTTCTGCAAAGAGTAAAATATAACTTTTTACAGAGTGTGTTAGTCTGCAAGGTGGGACATACAGATAGCCAGGTTACAATTACGATTAAATTAAAAATGGGAAATATTACTTACACTAACTACTTGACCAAGGTCGTGCCATTTCTTTTTACACTGACTTCCAGATCTCCTGGTATGCACCACTGCGCAGTAATCTTCTGCAACTTGGTTCCAGCGTTTCTTCATTTCTTTTGGTGGCACTTTTATGCGATCTCTGTTGCTGGTATCTAGCTCCTGCCATCTCTGATCAATTACGTTGACTAATATCTCCACTTCCTCATGCAGGAAATTCTTTGTTCTTGGTGGACGTTGATCCATTGCAAAGTTGAATTGGCACTTTTATTTCTCCAAACACACAGTCCTTAATTTGCAGGCACCGGTTCTGCAAGTTTAGCAGTGAAAAGTTGAACTCACTGATTTCAGCAGGTGATTTATTCAGCAGTGCTGCTAAAAGCACTCCCTCACACACAAAAATATCAAGAAAATTAAAATACAAGCCTTTGCAGGGGTCCAAGAAACAAATCTTCACTTTTTCTGCAGCACTTTTGAAAATGGCCGAGTGCCAATGTTTACTTCAGACTGCGCGTGCGCGAACGCTCCAACGCGCACGCGCAGGGTTGCCGGCACCAAGAAGCCTCATTTCAATTGTACCCGCCCCCTCCTACTTACAAAATCGGCGCGAGTGGTAGGCTCCGCCCCCTGTGCGGCGCGCCAAGCAGACATCGAGGTCAAAGGGGCTCGAGAATACCGCATTTTTTTTCCAGCGCGAAAAACAGGCGCCCAGCTCTGAGGTGCGCCTTTTTCACCGCGTGTGGAAACTTGGGGCCATAATGTGGAAGGGAATGCCCATCTGCTGCCATGAACTCTCTCATTTGTTACTGAACACTGCTGACATTCTGATGCGACATAGAATGATAGAATTATGCAGCTCAGAAGAAGGCCATTCGGCCCAATGTACCTGTGCCAGCTCTCTGAAAGAGCTACCAAGTTGTCCCACTCCCCAGCTTTTTCCCCATAGCCCTATATTTTTTTTTCCTTTTTAAGTATATATTCAATTCCCATTTGAAAGTTACTATTGAAACTGCTTCCATCACCCTTTCAGGCAGTGCATTCCAGATCGTAAAATAAATTCTTATCTCCCCCTAACTTTTTGCAAATTCTCTTAAATCTATGTCGTCTGGTTACTGATCCTCCTGCCAGTGGAAACCATTTTACCCCATCTACTCTATCAAATCCCTCCATAATCTTGAACACCTCTATTAAATCCTGCCTTAACATTCTTTGCTCTAAGGTGAACAATCCCAGCTTCTCTAGTCTCTATGTAATGAATTCCCTCACCCATTGTAACATTCTGGTAAATCTCCTTTGCATCATTAGAAGGCCTTGACATCCTTTCTAAAGTGTGGTGCCCAGAATTTGACACACTACTCCAGCTGCAGTCTAACCAGTGATTTATACAGGTTTATCATAACCTCCTTACTTTTGTACTCTGAAGTTTGGAGTTTGATTGCAATTTGGCTCTGTAGGATTTATGCTAATTTGGATTTATTTTTAAGTTGATTATTCAGGAAATTAATTTCCATTTTTAATTTGTATGAATTATCAATTTATCATATTTTCAACTAGTACTAAAATGTAGCATCAAAATAAGCTATTGTTAACAGTAGCAAGTAGATAAAAGGCAAGTTAAGGATCCTGGGACTTCTTATTCCCATTTGCTTCAAAGAAAGAAAGACTTGCATTTATATAGCGCCTTTCACGACCATCGGATGCCCCAAAGCGCTTTACAGCCAATTAAGTACTTTTTGAAGTGTAGTCGCTATTGTAATGTAGAAAACGCAGCAACCAATCTGCGCACAGCAAGCTCTCTCAAACAGCAATGACCAGATAATCTGTTAGTGGTATTGATTGAGGGATAAATATTGGCCAGGACACCAGGGATAACTCCCCTGCAGTTCTTCGAAATAGTGCCATGGGATGTTTTGTGTTTACCTGAGAGCAGATGGGGCCTCGGTTTAACATCTCATCCAAAAGATGGCACCTCGGACAGTGTAGCATTCCCTCAGTACTGTACTGGAGTGTCCACCTAGATTTTTATGCTCACGGCTTTGGAATGGGACTTTCATTTAGCCCATGACCGTTGGGTATTCTGATTTTAAAATTAATCTCAATCACTATCTCCTGCTAGCCAAGTCCTAAAATTGGGCCAAACCCTGGAAACATCAACTTTACTGTTATGCTGTGATGTATGCAGCCATTTTCCTTACTTGACCGAGGAAGAATGGGCAGTATCCGCCCAGAAGGCATCTTCAATTGCCTGCATCATGTACCGATGGGGAGGCACTGCCAAAGATGCATTTTAATTAATTTGTCATTGCACATGAATGATGGCGGTCTTGTTTATTTTTACATGGAGCATTCTGTTTCCTTCCAAAATTGTTCTTCAGGGTAAACAGTTTTTTTTTAAACCTGACTTTGCCAGATATTTCTATTATTTTTGTTTTTGATCTGATTTAAAGGGAAAAAAGTGAAAATTGGAAGGTTGATGCTGTTGATTCCAGATCTCAGTCCAGCTGGGAGGATTGCAGGTTACATGTGGGCACTCCTGACTCCCAGTGTTACAGAGCAGCGGCCATTACTTGCATTGTGTTGGACTTAATGTTGGGCTAGAAATTCAGTTTTTGGCAACATCGTTTTTTTCCCGTTATTTTATGGACAGAATACCACAAAAAACGTTGCCATTTTTTAAGGGGGTACAATTGGCAAAAAATACGCCCGATGGTAAAAATCGGCATTGCACAAGGATTCGTGGTGGAAACTGCGGTCCTCCTCAACTTTAGCCCGAGGCCCATCACGGCCAAAAATACAGGCCCTGGGAGGGGAGAAAACACAAAAAAAATTGCAAAAATTAAAAAATTAAAAATCAGAAAACATTCACTTAATTAATGAATCGCTGAAAAAGAATTTTAAAAATAAAAACCTCATCTTACCTTTTTTGTAGGTCTTCATACCTACCGCTGTTTCTGGGGCTTCAACACTGGCTTTTCTCGGGCGTTTTATTTTCACCTTGAGTACGGGCTCGCCAAACAGCCAATTTTAAGCGGTGTGGGTTTTTTTGGCATTGTACATGCTTGATCCGCTTTTTGGCGATATTTGAAAATCGGCATTCGTTAATTTTGGACAATTTAGGGAAGTACCTTTTACCGTCAAAAAAGGCAAAATATCAACGAAAAAACGTGCGCAAGGCTGGCCAATTTTCCCCCTTATGTGTCTCACAATCTATCTGGGATGATATCACAGTCTTCCTGCAAAGGTCACGGATCCCTGTGCGAGTTCCACACTGCTGACATTGCTGTGTTCCATTGTCCCGACAGGAGCAGTCAAAAGGTTTGCTCCGACACTGGGATTTGACACGGGCGATGCAGGATTCTCTCATGATTTGTGTACAGTTTATATTGTCTCGGATTTTTAAAAAAACATTTCAGTATCTGCAATAATCGTGTGCTGCTGTGCCAAGTTATTGTGTTGTTTTGTGGAAGTCTATTTCAGCTCAAGAGGGTGATATGAATTTTGCTGTTTGAGACACATTTAAGCCAAAGTCAGCTGTTAACATTAATTGTTGAATTCAGTGAGTTGTAATTTTCCTTTCTATGTAATTTTATTTGATTTATTGGGAAGTATCAATCTTCCAAGGTACTCCTGCAAATAACATTAACAATTGAGTGCAATTCTACTGCAGGGGTGTAATGCGGCATTTGAAAATAATTTGTGAATGTTATTTCATAGTCATTGCATTAGCCCTTTAAGCCGTTGGAACATTTGCACTTTGGTAAATATTGGTATTAATAAGCCTAAAGTGAATTAGAAATGTTCAGTTTACCCTTAAAATAATTTTGAAATGTTGGAGAAAACAAAGTGAAAATGTTGGAGGCGTCTCCTAATTTACTTCTGTTTTGCAGGCAGAATATAAAAAGACTGTAACTACCAACCAGTGGCATAGAAGACTCGAGTTCTCGAGTGGGGAAACCATTGTTATGCATAATCCAAAGGTACAGTCTGCATAAAAACAGCAACTCATGATCTTTAAAGCAATACCATTGATAAAAGACATGGTTTTGGAAGATGTTGGTTTGCATCTGTTCAGTCACGGGAAATGACAGATTCAGTTCTCAAAGCTTTTTATATTTGATGCTGCTTTGATTTAGGAGAACAATGTTCTATGTTTACATTTCTGCAACTGGCATCGTTATCCGAAAGGCAGAATTGCGGATCCACATTTGGATGAGGAAGCAAGGGCTGCTTATATTGATGGAGATCTCTTGAAACTACGAAAGGGCCTATATTGGTTGTGAGACTTCCCCAATGATTAAATGATAAAGGCACTATGAGTCATGTTGAGTCAATTGAGGTCCAAGTTTCAATCCTTGGAATGTGCTGAATTACCCAATCTAGGCTAGGGTTTCAATCCTTGATATGTGCTGAGGGTGCATTAGCCCTCTGTGAGCTTGGGAAGGAGTGGGGGGAAATTGAACTAAGCTCCCACTTCTGGGCTCTGTCCAGCATGCCCTGTTCAAAAGTGGACATGTATGGACATCAGGTAGGAACTGGATTGAACATGGCCATCTTGCAGTAGAATAGCTTTCCCATAAGGACAATTCAGGCTCATAAATGAAAGCTGATCTCTGGGTGGAATGCCAGTGCCTGGGAAAACTTAAAAAAAAATTCTTGGGATAAGGGCGATGCTATCAAGGTCGTATTAATTGCCCATTCCCAGTTTCCCTGGCACGGTCGTAGACCTTCTCTAATTATTTTTACAACTGGATGGCTTGCTTGGCCATTTCTCCTCCTCTTAGGCAGTCCCCCAGAGTCAAGGATGACTTGCTTCCACACTAAAATGAGTTCTAAGGTGACTGATGAGACCAATGCGGGACCTACAGTCTCTGGTAGATGGGGCACATGGTGGTTGGAGGGGCGGGTGCATGGGATGCTTGATTTGCCATACGCTCCTTCCACTGTTTGTACGTGGCTTCCGCGTGCTCCCTGCGAAGAGACTCTAAGTGTTCGGCGCCTTCTCGGATGCTTCTTCTCCACTTTGAGCGGTCATGGGCTAGGGATTCCCAAGAGTCGGTGGGGATGTTACATTTTTCAAGGAGGCTTTGAGGGTGTCCTTGAAGCGTTTTCTCTGCCCTTCTGGGGCTCGCCTGCTGTGATATAGCTCAGAGTAGAATGCTTCTTTCGGGAGTCTAGTATCGGGCATGCAGACAACGTGGCCTGCCCATCAAAGCTGATTGAGCGTGATCAATGCCTCGATGCTGGTGATGTTGGCTTGAGAGAGAAAGCTGATGATGGTTCACCTATCCTGCCAATGAATTTGCAGGTTTTTCCGGAGGCATCGTTGGTGGTACTTCTCCAGTGCTTCGAGGTGCCTACTGTACATAGTCCATGTGTCTCAAGCATATAGGAGGGTGGGTATCGCTACTGCTCTAGACCATGAACTTGGTGCCAGGTTTGAGATCCTGGTCTTCGAACACTCTCTTTTCCTCAGGCAGCCAAGGGCTGCACTGTCACACTAAAAGCGGTGTTGGACTTTGTCATCGATGTCTGTCCTTGCTGACAGTAGGCTTCCAAGTTATGGGAAGTGGACCACATTGTCCAAGGTCTCGTCATGGATTTGATAACCGGGGAGCAGTACTGTGTGGCGGGTGCAGGTTGGGAGAGAACCTTTGCATTATTGATGTTTAATGTAAGGCCCAGACTCGCGTACGCTTCAGTGAAGGTGTCAACGATGGTTTGGAGTTTGGACACCGAATGAGCATATACGCCAGTGTCATCTGCATATTGTAATTCAATGACAGAGGTTGTAACAACCTTGGATCTGGACTGGAGGCTTCGGAGGTTGAACAATTTCCTGCTTGCCCTGTAGATTAACTCCACTCCAGCGGAGAGCTTGTTAAAGGTGAGATGAAGCACAGGAAGCAAAGAGTAGGAGTAAATGGGTACTTTTCAGAATGGCAGGCAGTGACTAGTGGGGTACCGCAGGGTTCTGTGCTGGGGCCCCAGCTGTTTACACTGTACATTAATGATTTAGATGAGGGGATTGAGTGTAGTATCTCCAAGTTTGCGGATGACACTAAGTTGGGTGGCAGTGTGAGCTGCGAGGAGGATGCTGTGAGGCTGCAGAGCGACTTGGATAGGTTAGGTGAGTGGGCAAATGCATGGCAGATGAAGTATAATGTGGATAAATGTGAGGTTATCCACTTTGGTGGTAAAAACAGAGAGACAGACTATTATCTGAATGGTGACAGATTAGGAAAAGGGGAGGTGCAAAGAGACCTGGGTGTCATGGTACATCAGTCATTGAAGGTTGGCATGCAGGTGCAGCAGGCGGTTAAGAAAGCAAATGGCATGTTGGCCTTCATAGCAAGGGGATTTGAGTACAGGGGCAGGGAGGTGTTGCTACAGTTGTACAGGGCATTGGTGAGGCCACACCTGGAGTATTGTGTACAGTTTTGGTCTCCTAGCCTGAGGAAGGACATTCTTGCTATTGAGGGAGTGCAGCGAAGGTTCACCAGACTGATTCCCGGGATGGCGGGACTGACCTATCAAGAAAGACTGGATCAACTGGGCTTGTATTCACTGGAGTTCAGAAGAATGAGAGGGGACCTCATAGAAACATATAAAATTCTGACGGGGTTAGACAGGTTAGATGCAGGAAGAATGTTCCCAATGTTGGGGAAGTCCAGAACCAGGGGTCACAGTCTAAGGATAAGGGGTAAGCCATTTAGGACCGAGATGCGGAGGAACTTCTTCACCCAGAGAGTGGTGAACCTGTGGAATTCTCTACCACAGAAAGTTGTTGAGGCCAATTCACTAAATATATTCAAAAAGGAGTTAGATGAGGTCCTTACTGCTAGGGGGATCAAGGGGTATGGCGAGAAAGCAGGAATGGGGTACTGAAGTTGAATGTTCAGCCATGAACTCATTGAATGGCGGTGCAGGCTAGAAGGGCCGAATGGCCTACTCCTGCACCTATTTTCTATGTTTCTATGTTTCTATGAAGCATTGCAGCGAGGAAGATGCACTTGTATTGGGTCTGTGATGGATCCGTTGGTAAGAATCACAGCTTGCATGTCATTGTGACAAATTTTTGAGGACAGCCGAATTTGAGAAGGACACACCATAATCCCTCGTGGTTGACAGCGCCGAAGGCCTTTGTGAGGTCAAAGAAAGCCATGTGCAGAGGATAATGCTGCTCCCTGCTTTTTCCTTGGATGGCTTGCTCGGCCATTTAAGAGAGCGTTAACAGCCATCTAGGTTGTTTGGGACTCGATTCAACTATCAGCCGGACTGGGTAGGGGGGTGATAGGTTCCTTCCTTGAAGGACATCAGTGCACCGTTTGGCTTTTGCAACAGTACTGCAATTTTCATACTTATTTTATCCTCTGGTAGTAGCCCACAAATGACCAGATTTACTAGTTGATCATCTGCACTGTTGCAGACAGGAAAAATTCAAGACCAAGTGTAGTCTTCACATGAAGCGGAGTTAGATGAGGAGAGAATTGAACCAGGATGTGCAGATGTATTTCAGTCACTATTTTAAAGTTATATATTCTGCTCTTGTATTTCTATTATCTATTCCTATATCCACATCATTATCATCATAATCATCCTCGTTCGAGGGACCGCCGATGTCCACAGTTATAATGGTAACTACGTAAACTTGTTACACAGTAGTTACAAACTTGCATAGGCAGTTTCCATTGTAAATGTAAACATAGAAATTTATAATCGCAAAGGTTGACAGGAAGTTCATGCAGATGTGAGATTTTTTTGAATATATTAAATTCATATAGAATGAGTTCAATTTGACAACTTGCCATGGTGGGATTTAAGCTAGTCCAAGACACTAACTACTTCCTTATTAAAGGATAAATCATTATTTTCAGGAGCAAAGAAAAAAATTAGCAGTGCTATTATGAAATCTGTGAGGCTTTTCCTAATTGTTTTAACTTGCTTTACTTTATATTGATTCTGTCAATAATATATGTTTAGACCCCATTTGTATGATTTCCAGTCCTTACAGTAATTATTTAAAAAAAAAAAGGTATAAATCAAGTTGTCATTGATTCCAGGTCATAGTACAGTTCCAGACTTCCTCAGTACCAGATGAATGGGGAACCACACAGGATGGACAGACTAGGCCCAGAGTGGTCAAGCGTGGGATTGATGATGACCATGATGAGATCCCTGAAGGTAGGAGTCTGATCCTCTGACAACAACAAATTGATATGATCACTGCTCTTCAACGCCAAAGAAAAGCTCAGCAAAAAGTGTCCTTGTTACATTTTAAAGTTAATGACCATTTTCCTATATTACAAGTCATAGTTTTTTAAAATACTAAATACATAAAATAATGGCCTGTCCAATGACCATCTCCCTTTTCTGAAATGTTTCATTTCCAGCAGTTGTTGCTGAATCTCCAAAATGTGACTTTCATCACCCAAAGATTCTAGGGATGTTGAAGAAATACTTTGTGGATTCTTGGTGTACGCAGAGATTACGGCCCCAAGTTTCGCCATGATTTGCTCCTGATTTTTAGGAGCAACTGGTGTAGAACGGAGTATCTTAGAAATCGGAATTCTCGCCATTTAGTTTGCTCCAGTTCTAGTCAGTTAGAACAGTTTCACTTTGGAACAGAATTTTCTTTTCAAAAGGGGGCGTGTCCAGCCACTTACGCTTGTTTTCAAAGTTTCATCAGTGAAAACTTACTCCAAACTAACTTAGAATGGAGTAAGTGACGATTGTTGTACGCTTGAAAAAACCTTGTCTACACTTTAGAAAATCAGGCGTAGGGAATGGTGGGGGGGGGGGTTTAAAGGGAAGTTTACAAACATTAAACACTTCAGTTTTACAAATAAAGAGCCAGCATCAATGATAAATGATAAAAACATCAATAAATCAACCAATAAATCAATCCAAAAAAATTAATAAGAAATAATTATTTTTTTTTAAATCAATAAATAAAACATTTTCTACTTACCGACTGCAGCACCGGGAGCCCTCCAACAGCGTGCTGGGATGCCCCCCTCAGTGTGTCTCTGTCAGTGTCTATCTCTCTGTCTGTCTGTGTGTGTCTCTCATTCTCTGTCTGTCAGTGTCTGTGTTTCTGACAGCGAGGGGAGGGGGAGGAGTGGGGTAGAGGAAGGGGGAAGGAGGGGAGGAGGGAAGGGGGGAAAGGAGATCGGGGGAAAGGGGGGGGTGGTAAAGGAGATGGCGGGGGGGGGGTGGGGGAGGAAAGGAGAAGGGGGAGGGAGGCTGAACGGGCCGGGCCCAAGACTTCGGGCAGGGCCCGTCCCCAGCACCAGATTTATAGGTAGGTGGCGTCGGGGGGGGGGGGTGGTGGGAGGGAGGTCGGTTCGGTTTGGGTCGGGGTGGGGGGAGGGAGGGGGAGGTCAGGTCGGGTCGGGTCAGGTCCAGTCCGGGGGGGGGAAGTGGGAGTCTGGACGGTGTCGGGTCAGGTCCGGAGGTGGGGGGGGGCGGGAAGCGGGAAGCGGGAGTCGCGTTGGGTCGGGAGGAAGCAGGAGCTGGCCGTGGGAGGAGCCTTATTCACGCAGCCCCAGTGAGGCCATTTGGCCAGGGCTAGGGGCTGCGTGCTTCGGCCCCTCCCACACAGTTTTGGGGCCTGGAACTACTGCTTGTGCTGCGCCGCGCCGAGCTGCAAACGACCTGCAGGGAGGTGGAGAATCTGGAAGTTTTTTTTAGGCGCACTTTGTGGCGCGAAAAATGGGCGTCCAGGTCGGGACTGCGCCGTTCTAGGCGCGGCTCGAAACTTGGGCCCTACATAACCATCGCTGCATTTCAGAATAATACATTTTCTTTTAAGTGTTTTGAGCAATTTCTCTCAAACTTGACAAGTGTCTTCCAGAAGGTATTTGACAAGGTGCCACATAACAAGATAAAAGATCACGGGATTGAGGGTAATATATTAGCATGGATAGAGGATTGGCTAATGAACAGAAAACAGAAAGTCGGGATAAATGGTTCATTCTTGGGTTGGCAATCAGTAACCAGTGGGTTGCCGCAGGGATCAGTGCTGGGACCCCAACTATTTACAATCTATATTAACGACATGGAAGAAGGGACTGAGTGTAACGTAGCCAAATTTGCTGACGATACAAAGATGGGAGAAAAAGCAATGTGTGAGGAGAACACACAAAATCTGCAAAAGGACATAGACAGGCTAAGTGAGTGGGCAAAAATTTGGCAGATGGAGTATACTGTTGGAAAGTGTGAGGTCATGCACTTTGAAAGAAAAAATCAAAGCAAGTTATTATTTAAAAGGAGAAAGATTGCAAAGTGCTGCAGTACAGCGGGACCTGGGTCTACTTGTGTATGAAACACAAAAGGTTAGTATGCAGTTACAGCAAGTGATCAGGAAGGCCAATGGAATTTTGGCCTTTATTGCAAAGGGGATGGAGTATAAAAGCAGGGAAGTCTTGCTACAGCTATACAGGGTATTGGTGAGGCCACACCTGGAATACTGCATGCAGTTTTGGTTTCCATATTTACGAAAGGGTATACTTGCTTTGGAGGCAGTTCAGAGAAGGTTCACTAGGTTGATTCCGGAGATGATGGGGTTGACTTATGAGGAAAGGTTGAGTAGGTTGGGCCTCTACTCATTGGAATTCAGAAGAATATTGAAAAGTGTAAGATTATGAGGGGTCTTGACAGGGTGGATGCAGAGAGGATGTTTCTGCTGATAGGGGAGACTAGAACTAGAGGGCATAATCTTAGAATAAGGGGCCGCCCATTTAAAACTGAGATGAGGAGAAATTTCTTCTGAGGGTTGTGGATCTGTGGAATTCGTTGCCTCAGAGAGCTGTGGAAGCTGGGACATTGAATAAATTTAAGACAGAAATAGACAGTTTCTTGAACGATAAGGAAATTAAGGGGTTATGGAGAGCGGGCAGGGAAGTGGAGCTGAGTCCATGATCGGATCAGCCATGATCGTATTGAATGGCGGAGCAGGCTCGAGGGACCGTATGGCCATCTCCTGCTCCTGTTTCTTATGTTCTTATAAATGCAATTCTTTGTATTTTTACCCCATAGTTTGCTCTAATTTGTTGTAACAATTACATTTTCATGTGGCTTCACTATTCGAGAAGGGGGAATAACTGAATAATACATTAGAGATTGCTTTTCACAAGACAAACAATCACATTTCTATTTTACGAAGCATTTATATTTTGTTTAGCAATTTATTTTTATTCACCTAGGTGAGCTGCCACCGGTTAATCATCTGGTGTTCATGGCACATGGAATTGGGCCTGTATGTGACCTACGTTTCAGAAGCATTGTTGAATGTGGTAAGTCTGTTTGTTTATAATGAATTTATCCTCCTGGTATTTTGAAAATGTGTTATGTAAGCTTTTTAAATATTTGAAGCAAACGTGCATTTCAGTGGCGTGGTCAAAAAACTTGTGCTATGTCACCATTTTCACCCTTTAACAAGTCCAGTTCCAGGAATGTTTTGGGGTTTTGTCAGATTTATCACGGTGAAAGAATTTTTCACAGATGAACACAGCAACAATTCGGGGGGCAGGGGAGAATGTTTCATGGTCAGTTCATGAATATATAAAGTCCCAGTATCCACTTGTCTCAAATTAACGGAAGGAGGACACAAAAAGGCAGTAATTTAAAATCTCCTTTCCTGTTTTTCATCCCCCACATATTTAAAGGTACATGATTCCAATTTCTATTTCAGGAATACTCATTGAATTCTAAAGTTAGATTTAATTTGGACGGCATAATGCTCTTGACAATTGAGTTTTACTTCTAAGTTAGTCAGATTTATTTACACCACAGTTTTTAATATTTGAAGTTCCACAGTGTACATTACTATTAAATTCAACTTTCAATCTTGCTCTATTAGTGTGCAAGCCATGCATTGCACAGGGGCAAGGTGGGGTAATTAGTGCTGCATTGATCCGAGTTTGTTGTAATTGATAATATTTGTGGAATTGTTTAAAGGATGTAAAAAAATCTAAAAGATGGTAGATTCTCTTCAGTTAGTTTCCTAATAACCTTTATTGTCTTTTAATAAGTGGAAGACATTTGTCCTTTGGTGCATTAAGCTATGTAAAACCTATTTGATGGGATCTTAATTCTCTTTTATGTTACTTGCAGTATCTAATTGGTTTTCAGTTAAAATTCAGTTCTTTTGGAGTTCATGTTGCCATTATTTCAGCCTTTCATGGTTAGGAGCTAACCCAGTGATCATGCATTTCACCAAAGCTAACTGGAAATTGCATCCACTTTGACGTCCTTTTGGATCCACATTATGATCTTTTGTTTTACATAAATCAATGAATGTCCTGTTTGAACCTATGAGTTTCTGGAAAGCTGTCTTCCTAAGAGCATTAGTTTGAGCGCACAGGATAATTTAGTGGCAAGATCTCATTATACATCAACCCTGTTCTCCCAGTGGGGTGATTCTCAAATCATATTCTACTTTCCCTCTCTAAATAGTCTCCCAAATCTATTTAGGTCAGGAGATTATTAAATTTTCATTTTATCATTCACTTCACAAGTTAACATTGCACCACCAACTCCATTTATTAAACATTTGTATGGCTTTACGATGCTGAGAATGACGTGAATAGCACGTTTAGTGAGTTGGTCTTACTGCAGGTAAAGGGTACACAGCCAGATAGGGAATGGGTGACCAACAGGAAGAGCAGTGCAAGGAAGGTAGTGCAGGGGTCCCCTACGGTCATCCCCCTGCAAAACAGATACATTGCTTTGGGTACTGTTGGGGGGATGACTCATCAGGGGAGGGCAGCAGCAGCCAAGTTCATGGCATCGTGAGTGGCTCTGCTGCACAGGGGGGCAGGAAAAAGAGTGGGAGAGCTATAGTGGTAGGGGATTCTATTGTAAGGGGAATAGATAGACGTTTCTGCTGCCGCAACAGAGACTCCAGGATGGTATGTTGCCTCCCTGGTGCAAGGGTCAAGGATGTCTCGGAGCGGGTGCAGTACATTTTGGAGGGGGAGGGTGAACAGCCAGTTGTCGTGGTGCATATAGGTACCAACGATATAGGTAAAAAAACGGGATGAGGTCCTACAAGATGAATTGAGGGAGCTAGGAGCTAAATTTAAAAAGTAGGACCTCAAAAGTAGTAATCTCAGGATTGCTACCAGTGCCACATGCTAGTCAGAGTAGGAATCGCAGGATAGCTCAGATGAATACATGGCTTGAGGAGTGGTGCGGAGGGGAGGGATTCAAATTCCTGGGACATTGGAACTGGTTCTGGGGGAGGTGGGACCAGTACAAACCAGACGGTCTGCACCTGGGCAGGACTGGAACCAATGTCCTAGGGGGGAGTGTTTGCTAGTGCTGTTGGGGAAGAGTTAAACTAATATGGCAGGGGGATGGGAACCTATGCAGGGAGACAGAGGGAAGTAGAACGGGGGCAGAAGCAAAAGATAGAAAGAAGAAAAGAAAAGTGGAGGGCAGAGAAATCTAAGGCAAAAAAGCAAAAAGGGCCACATTACAGCAAAATTCTAAAGGGGCAAAATGTGTTAGAAAGACAAGCCTGAAGGCTCTGTGCCTCAATGCGAGGAGTATTCGGAATAAGGTGGACGAATTAGCTGCGCATATAGCAGTTAATGGGTATGATGTAATTGGCATCATGGAGACATGGCTCCAGGGTGACCAAGGCTGGGTACTCGACATCTAGGGGTATTCAACATTTAGGAGGCGGGGTGGCATTGTTGGTTAAAGAGGAAATTCATGCAATAGTAAGAAAGGCCATTAGCTTGGATGAATGGGTGGAGCTACGGAATACCAAGGGGCAGAAAACGCTGGCGGGAGTTGTGTACAGACCACCAAACAGTAGTAAGGTTGGGGACAGCATCAAACAAGAAATTAGGAATGCATGCAATAAAGGTACAGCAGTTATCATGGGTGACTATAATCTACATATTGATTGGGCAAACCAAACTGGTAGCAATGCGGCGGTGAAAGTGACTGCCCTTGACACCAAGACAGCATTTGACCGAGTGTGGCATCAAGGAACCCTAGTAAAATTGAAGTTAATGGGAATCAGGGAAAACTCTCCACTGGCTGGAGTCATACCTAGCACAAAGGAACATGGTTGTGTTTGTTGGAGGCCAATCATCCCAGCCCCATGACATCGCTGCAGGAATTCCTCAGGGCAATGTCCTAAGCCCAACCAACTTCAGCTGCTTCATCAATGACCTTCCCTCCATCAGAAGGTCAAAAGTAGAGATGTTCACTGATGATTGCACAGTGTTCAGTTCCATTCGGAACGCCTCAGAAAATGAAACAGTCCATGCCCGCATGCAGCAAGACCTGGACGACATTCAGGCTTGGGCTGATAAGTGGCAAGTAACATTCGTGCCAGGCAATGATGCTCTCCAAAAAGCGAGTGTCTAACCACCTCCCGATGATACTCAGCGGCATTACTATCACTGAATCTTCTACCATCAACATCCTGAGGGTCACCATTGACCAGAAACTTAACTGGACCAGACACACAACCACTGTGGCAACAGGAGCAGGTCAGAGGCTGGGTATTCTGTGGCGAATGTCTCACCTCCTGACTCCCCAAAACCTATCCACTATCTACAAGGCACAAGTTAAGAGTGTGATGGAATACTATCCATTTGCCTGGATGAGAGCAGCTCCAACAACACTCGAAGCTCGACACGATCCAGGACACAGCAGCCCGCTTGATTAACACCCCATTTACCATCTTCAACATTCACTCCCTCCACCACCACTACAAGATGCACTGCAGTAATTTACTATGGCTTCTTTGGCAGCATCTCCCAAACCCGTGACCTCTACCACCTAGAAGGACAAGGGCAACAGGCGCATGGTAGGCACCTCAAAGCACTGGAGAAGTACCACCAACGCTGCTTCCGCAAAATTCTGAAAATTCATTGGCAGGTTAGGCGCACCAACATCAGCGTTCTCTTTCAAGGCAACATCCCCAGCATCGAGGTGTTGACCACGCTCGATCAGCTCTGATGGACAGGCCACATTGTCTGCATGCCCAATACTAGACTCCCAAAACAAGCACTCCGAGCTGTGTCACGACAGACGAGCCACAGGAGGGCAGAGAAAACGCTTCAAGGACGCCCTCAAAGCCGTCTTGAAAAAATGTAACATCCCCACTTGGGAATCCCTGGCCTAAGACTGCTCAAAATGGAGGATAAGCATCCGAGAAGGCGCCGAACACTTCGAGTCTCTTCGCCGGGAGCACGCGGAAGCTAAGTACAAACCGCAGAAGGAGCGTACGACAAATCAAGCACCCCACCCACTTGTCCTTCCAACCAACATTTGCACTACCTGTGACAGAGACTGTAGATCCTGCATTAATCTCATCAGTCACCTTAGAGCTTATTTTAATGTGGAAGGAAGCAAGTCATCCTCGACCCCGAGGGACTGCTAAAGAAGAAGATGATACCATCACTTGCAAGTTCTCCTCCAAGTTACACACCATCCTGTCTTGGAAATATCTCACCGTTCCTTCATCGTCGCTGGGTCAAAATCCTGGAACTCCTTCCCTAACAGCACGATGGAGAGTACCTTCACCACACGGACTGCAGCAGTTCAAGAAGGCAGCTCACCACTACCTTCTCCAGGGCATTTAGCGATGGATACTAAATGCTGGCCTTGCCAGCAACGCTCACATCCCGGAATGAGTTTTTAAAAAAAAAAACATGATTAGAAATATAATTTAATGTAAAAGTATAAAATAATCAAAACTCATATATTTCAGCACAGAAGGAGGCTTTTTGACCTACAATGGAACTATCTACTCTAATCCCATTTAATATATCACCCGTAACATGGCACCTGTGACAATGCAGCATTTCCTCGCTACTGCACTGAAGAGGCAGCCTAATTGCTTTAAACTAGAACTGTCTTACTTCAATAGCCATATGTGGCAATGCATTCCTTACTGCAATTAACTCCTTGGATGGGAAGCATTTATTCTAATCTCTCACGATGCTTTTAGCACCAACCTTATCATCTTTTGTTTCTTTAAAGTTCCACTTACCTTTTATTATTTTAAGAGGCGATTCAGTCTCATTTTATTAGTAGCTATGCATTGATTTATCTATCTTAACTAGTCTTCGGCATTTCCATGTAGAGGACTCTCAGCCAAAATAAACCCAAACAACAGTATTCTGTTTGCCCATTTGGTGGCACTGTGACATAGAAGATAACATTAGATGAACCTTTCTTCACCCAAAAATTTGTAAATTCCCATTGGAAGCAATTCAAAATTTCATGAAAATTTTGACTGGAAAGTGTAAATAAAGTAGAGTAAAGCATTGTTGTTAAACAGTGACTGTTTGGATGGGCAATTTGTTGGGTACTAAAATAACATTTTAAGTGTTAGTGTCAGATAGGCTCAGTTGGAATTGCTCTTCCCTCTGAGTCATTGGCCCGAAAATTGCAGTCGGAGGTTTCCCGTGGGCAGATGCCTCTGACCGAAATTTTTTTAACGAAAATACCTGGTGGTCCAGGAGGTACGTGGACTTGTGCTCCAAAGCCTCGTTGCGCTGTCTGACATCGGGCCCATGTCTTCCTGGGATCATGTGGGCCCGGACCACCAATCACAATGTAGTACTCTCATTCACAGTAATGGGAGCTCTGAGCTCTCATTACCATCAATGAGACTGCTCCTAAAATCAAATAAAACAAACATTAATTTTTTAAAAAAACACTTCACTTTTGGGGAAAAAAATAGAAATTGCATTAAATTAAATGTTTTTGAGAAAAATAAAAACTTTTAATAGTGTTAAAAATAAACTTGCCTTCATAGACAGGCTTTTTAATATAACAATAAGTAATAACATTTAATTTGTCTATGTTTTAAAATTGGTAAAAGTAGGCTATATGTCTGTTTTTACCAGGCATAAGAATTTGAAGGACATACGCTGGGCAAGAGATGGGCAGATTGCCCAAATCTCCACCCATGAATGTCCTCCTCCCGGGGATGCGCGCCATCTGTCAAAAGATCGCAAAAGCTGGTTCTCGGTGCATCGCGCGCCGAGAACCGGCATTTGCGAGGCCTCTTCGTATGCACCCGGAGAGGCCAACATTTTCGGGCCAAAAGGTTGTGGGTTCAAGCCCCGCTACACATAATCTAAGCTGACAACTCATTGCAGTATTGATGGAGTGCTGCAGTGTCACTAGTGCTGTCTTTTGGGTGGGTTATTAAACTGAGGCCCCATCTGACAGATGGATGTAAATTATCCCATGGTACTATTTTTGAAGAACAACAAAAAGTTCTCCGTGTCCTGGTCAACATTCTTCCTCAAACAACACCACCAAAAACAGATTCTTTGGTCATTAATTCATTTGCTGCGTGTGGGACCTTGATGCATCAAATAACTGTCCAATTAACCACAGTGACTGCACTTCATAAACTATCCACTGATTATAAAGCGCTTTGGGGCATTCCAAGGACACTGTGAGGTGCTATATGAACACAAGTTGTAATTTGAAATGATTTTGTAATGTATTTTAAACATCCTGAATATTTGTCTTGATGTATAGATAGATAGATGTAACTGAGCGCTTTATTGAAAATAAAGTTAGTTAAGTCATATGTAGGTGCTTTATTTTTCAGTAAGCACATGGGCACTTAAACATTCGGTTTATACGCCAGTCTTGAATTACTTTTAGAGCTTAAATTTTAAAGATTGAGAAAACCTAATGACTTTGTTTTGTGGAGAAGTATTGCTGTGAAGGATAATTATGTGCTCCTACACAACATCCAGCACAGACTTCCATGACATACCATGCTGGGTGAGATATCATTGTGACCATAACTCTCTCACTATCCCTCCCATTCTCATTCATAATGATGAGATCGAATTGCCTTGACCATAATTCTAAATTAAAGATTTTTTCATTCAAATATTGTCTAGTTGCATAAATATTGATGCAGTTATTTACGGTTATAGACTCCAAATTCCATTCTGTTTTTCAGTTGATGACTTCAGAAATGTTTCTCTGAAACTACTACATACGCACTTTAAAAAAGCAGTAGATGAGAATAAAATCACACGAGTTGAATTCCTTCCTGTACATTGGCATAATGCTCTTCATGGAGATGCTACTGGAGTAGACAGGTAAGTTCCCTCATTTCTATTCAAAAAAATATATATATTTGTATATAGATTGAATTTTAAAGCTGGTGCCACAAACTGAATTGCTGATTCTTTTTAATGCACTATGCTGATCTTGTGTAAGAGCATCTTTAGTACAACGATGCAAGGTTTATCTGTTTATAGTTTTGGGAATTTCAGATCAAAGACCAATCCAACAAGAGCTTTAAACATGAAATAGTGATGGGGAAAATTATTTGTATTATTATAATTCATGGCGTGAGAAAGACCATTTGGTCCATTGTGCTCATTCATGTAAAATCTAAACTCTTAAGGTACTATAATAGGCTCATTTAATCTCCTGAAGGAAAGGTTTCAAAAATGATTCTGTGCTGTAAATTCCATGTACAGGTTGAACTTCTCTGGTCCAGGACTCTGGTCCAGAAACATCTGTGGCGGAACTGCCGCTTTCCTGGGCCTGGGCATGGAGCTCACTGTTAAGTGCTCCCGTGACACTCAGCATCTCACTTTGCTTTCTCATTGTGGAATTCTGGGATTGACGGTACAGTAAAAGGGCATCAGACCTGAGACAGACCGAGAAATGACCAATCACCAACATTCCCGCCTCTCCTCTCTCACTCAGCGATCACCAGCACTGACCACCTGTGGTTCGAAAAATTCTCTGTTTCGGCACCAGTCGAGTCCTGAGGGTGCCAGACCAGAGAGGTTCAACCTGTAATTCTATATAAAATAATTCCGATCATAATTTGAATATTCTTGCTACAGAACGTCTGGTTTCAGCTTTAATTTAGTAGTGTCATTATTGCAGAGCTATATTATGGAAAATGAACCTTTTCCCATGTGGCTTCAGTTGACTTGTTTTTCTATTCTTGTTACACCAGGCGTATCAAGAGAATCACTTTACCAAGCATAGGCCGCTTGCGCCATTTTACCAATGAGACATTATTGGACATATTCTTCTACAGCAGCCCTACATACTGTCAGACCATTGTGGATACAGTGGTTGCAGAAATCAATCGACTATACGCTCTCTTCTTGAGTCGAAACCCTAATTTCAAAGGTGGAGTCTCGCTTGCAGGACACAGTCTCGGTAATAAGTGCTGATATTTGAATGACTAATAGATCTCTTGTGGCATTGCTCACAGGTAGTTTGGAGTGTGGAATAGGTTACTTGTATCACCACTATGTTTCTCATCAGGGAAATTATGCTCTGTTTCCTGGGCTCAATTTTTCTGTCAAGGTGGGTGTGGGGACTAGAAGCACTCTGAGATGGCCTTTGTGCCGAGGGGCTGAGGATGGATTGATTCTGTTGGCACTGCTCGCAAAACGTTTTTTGTTTCGTGATCTAGAACCTCACCATGTGGGTCTTAGAAATGCTCAGTATACATAATCATTTCAAGAGGTTTTGGAGCCTCCTGGGAGAGTTGCTTTGTGGCTCCGCCAAATCTGTGTTGCACTCTCATTTCTCTATGTAGCTCTGTCTCTAGCTCGCTCTGTCTCTCTCTCGTTCTCATAACTGAGATTCCCAATACCTAGAATCCTCTTGGTAGCTGACCTCTGTACCCTCTCAATGGTAATAATATCCCTCCTACATTTAGTTGAGAAGAATACACACCACTCTATAAGGTACATGTTTTTTAAATTCAAATCAGCATTAAAGCTGGTTCCTCTGTCACTGCTGAGTCATGTTACGACTGCTAATGCCATGTTGTGATATTAGCATACAAGTTGCTGAGATATAATGAGATGCCACCATCTATTTTCATTGCCAATGTATTGTCCCAGCTTGTGTATGTGAGTGGACCAGGCTTTCAGCAACAATTTCTTTTTTATAATCTTTCTTGAGCTGTTCATTGCTGATTCAAGTCTGGACAGAAGATTTGCCTCTGCACCTTCAATAAACTGCTGAAAAGTTCCAGTCACACTGTTAGACACTAAAATGATAAATGCCGCTGACAGTTGCTGCTAATGCTAGACATGTTATTGAAACCAGAATGCACAGAATGAAGAGGATTAGAGAATGACTGAGGTGGATATGGTGGGAGTTTAGCCATTAACTTCACAATGTGCAAGGAGGAAAAATTAAATAATAACAAAAATAAAAGAGAATTGATATTTTGGATGACACTTAACTAAAGTGGTTGAGTGCTTAATTCTTCATTATCGGTATTTGGTCTTTCTGTTCTTGCCTAAATAGCGTTTAAAGTAAAGTACCGTAGTATTTATGCATTAATCTGAATTCAAGGCAAATTGATTTGGTCCTTGGCATTGCCACAGTAGATCTCACTCATCATAAATACCGAACAGAACCCTAGAGTAGATTACGTCTGTATTCCTTAGGATTTGGAAACTCAGGCTTTACTACTTAACCTTTATGTATTGTTGACAGATAAAATAACGGTGACTATAGTACAGCATGTAGGACACCATGCTAATTACAAGAAATGCATTTAAGAAGGGAAGGATTGATGATTTCTGTTATGGCCATATTGGTTGTCAGTGTAATTGATTTTGGAATATCATATGTGACGTTAAGTACAGATTAGATCTTCAAGAACTTGCTTTTGTGCTATGCTTCCATTTGGAATTGATCTTGAAGTTCATTTACTTTCTGGCTTGATTCATCACCTCATTAGGCATCTTTTCTTGTCATTAGCAGGTAGTAATCAACACTTTACAAATACTTCTACAAATTACCTGCAGTCTTCTCCGTGAATTTTTCTTTTATATTGGGAGTCAAGGGGTTAAACGTGTCTTGGTGCCATATTTTATGCTAGATGATTCTTTAGATTAACTTTTCAAGGCAGAGAAATAGAAAATTATTACTAGGGAATTGCAACGATTGACTGTTGGTGTAAAAGGCAATCGGAGTTCATTCATTGTTCCTGTTTTAGTTAGATTGTTGAAGCAATTGTGTGTATCTAGCTCCAGCAGTTGGAGCTCAGTTATGCTTTGCTTGCATACTAAAGTTCATATTTAAATTAAAATAAAAGATGCATTTTAAGTCAGTTCACACTTTTACAGTTATGTGTATACTAAGATTATGCTGACATTCAAAGAGAGCTGTAATTTTTCTTAGGAGACACAAGAACATAAGAAGCAGGAGTAGGCCATACGGCCCCTCGAGCCTGCTCCACCATTCAATAAGATCATGGCTGATCTGATCTTGGCGTCAACTCCATTTTCCTGCCTGTTCTCCATAACCCATGACTCCCCTATAGTTCAAGAATCTGTCTTTCTTAGCCTTGAATGACTCTGCTTCCATGGTTCCATAAGTCTCTGGGATAGAGTATTCCAAGGATTCACGACCCTCTTAAGAGATAAATTCCTCCGTCTTAAATGGATGGCTCCTTATTCTGAAACTATGCTCTCTAGTTCTAGATTTCACCCACAAGGCGAAACATCCTCTCAGCATCTACCCTGCCAAGCACACTCAGAATCTTATATGTTTCAATAAGATCCCCTCTCATTACTTCTAAACTCCAATGAGTACAGACTCAACCTCATAAGACACCCCCTTCATCTCAAGAATCAACCTAGTGAACCTTCTCTGAACTGCCTCCAATGCAAGTATATCCCTCCTTAAATAAGGAGACCAAAACTGTACGCAGTATTCTAGGTGTGGGCTCAACAATACCCTGTACAATTGTCGCAGGACTTCCATACTTTTATACTCCATCCCCCTTGCAATCAAGGCCAACATTCCATTTGCCGCCTTAATTACTTGCTGTACCGGCACACTAAACCTTTTGTGTTTCATGCACAAGGACCCCCATGTCCTTTTGTAGCGCAGCATTCTGTAGTCTCTCTCCATTTAAATAATATTTTGCTTTTCTATTCTTCCTACCAAAGTGGATAACCTTTTATTTATCTGATAGACTATTATTTATCTGATATGCTGAGCTCCAAGGAGGCAAAGATAGTCTTACCCGAGTGTAAATCCACAAAACAGAATTAGTTGACAAAATGGCAAAAAAAGAATTTATATCAATTAACAGACTATATGGTTTTCCACTTGTAGTTTAGCAGATCTTGAAACATAAAAGACAAAGGATGTATGGGAGTGTATTATACGACAATAATCCAGTTGAATGGTTCAGATGACGCAAAATACAAAAATGACCTTCAAGCAGTTGGTTAGCCATCCGAGCCATGAGATTGGATTATGTTAAGTTAAAATTCCCACAGTAATGGGGTGCTAGCCCAGAATAGAGCCACACCTCCAACTAAAGGAATCCACTGTTCTTTATATAGTGTGAAACAGCGAATGCGGTTATTCTTAAGATCTGCCACATTTAATTGATTGACATTTGTAAAACGACTTGGGACTATTTCTCACTCTGCAATAAAAGAAAGTGTGTCCAAGACTATTTTGAAAAAGAAATGTACATTACTTTTAATTTGTCCATAGGTTCTCTGATCCTTTTTGATTTGTTGGCCAATCAGACGAGCTGCTCTTCCCCTGGCGATCCCACTCTATTAGCATCTAATGGGACTGTGAAAAATTCCATCAGCCCAGAAGAGACTCAGGTACAGTAATATACAAAGAATTGGCCAATTATTGAGCAGCTGTGTAAAATCTGTGAACACAGTTTTTATAGGGGCAAAATCCCAAATCAGCAATTTTGATCTGGTGTATAATATCTATTTCTTGGCATGCATGCTTTAAAAAGGAAATAAAATGAGCCTGCACAGGTTTATTTGAAAGAAAACTACCATTGGAGGTTTTTCACTGTTTTGATACCAGCATTAACTGCTTTTGGAGTGACCGCTGACAATGATCGTTGGCGACCTTTCGGTCCTAAACATCATGATGTTCCTTCCTGCTTGCTATAACTCCCAAGGAAAGGCTTTTTATCTTCTTTTCTGCATGTTAGAGGAGAAGAGGTTATTAACTGCATTTCTAAGAGGAAAAAAAAATACAACATAAGGATCAGGAGTCCTGGGTTTTTCTCTCTTTAGGCAAGCAGTCTCCTTATATTTTTTGGACACGAACTGTTAACCGTAGTCGCTACTGACTTTGGAGACACTATTTGGTAAACAGAATTTTTTGACTTTGAAATTAAAATTTTAGAAACTGAAATGAGGTAATAAAAGTTTTTCAAGAAGAAAATGTAAGCTGTGCTGTTTACAAATGTTGTACAGTATTTATCATGCTTTGTGAATTAGAGAATATAGAAAAGATGTTTAGTCAGTGACCCAACAGGTGCTGGTGAGTAAAGCTACAGTCAAACTAGAGCGATGATGGAAGATATTTCAATTTCAGGTCATTGAACCAAAATTTGTATCCATTTTATGGCTAAATGGTTCAAAATTTGGGCTTTAAGTGTCACTAAAAAGGCAATGTCACATTATGCTCCCTTCCCTTTTAAACAAATGACCATTTGTGATGCATTTTGTTTTCAGAACATTTCTTTAAACCCATTTAATTTGTATGATTTTTTTTTTTCAGTAGTCTGTTGGGGTTTTTTTTTATCCGCTAGTTAACATACAGAAACTCCTCACCATGTTTAACATTCTCCAAGAAGCTTCTGAGAAAATTTATGTGTACACCCTATCTCCATAAGGATACACTCCACTTACCGAAGTCTAGAGACTTTATTGGTATTTATAAATGGCACAGTCTACATTTGTATTGTTTGAAAAACTTCTATCATCTCTTGTTTTTTTTTTTAATTTAAATTTTAAATGTAACAAATTTCTTTACCAGATAGTCTCTCTGAAATTAATAGCAGCTGCTATCAAGGCTAACCTTAACTGCCTCCTTCTTGTCATGCTCACCCGACCCACCCCATGGACTACCTCCCCACCACCCCGCCCAGTGGATTAACAATCATCGTCCTTCTCTGCATTTCTCTGCAGAATGTCTGTTCGCTGGTGAACAAAGCCTTGCCAAATGAACCTTTGCTCAAAATTAGGATTATGATGTGGTTGCATTTCTAAATAGAAAGGATTTACGAGATAGTTCTAGGACTGAATCTATTTGGCTTGACTTGAGGAACAAATGAGGAGCTGTTACATTATTGGGAGTTTTATTATAGAACTCCAAATAGTGAGAAAGCAGTAGATGAACAAATTTGTCAGCAAATTTCAAAGGCTTGTTACAAAAATAGAGTAGTACTATTAGGAGACGTTACCCTAATATAGACTGAGAAAAACATAGTGGTAGGGAAGAAGAAGTTGTTTCTGATGTGTGCACAGGAAAACTTACTTGTTCAATGTGTCTCCAGCCCAACAAGAAAGGAAGCTGTGTTGCATCTGGTTCTGGGAAATGAAGTAGGGTAACTGGAGTGTATTACAGTAGGAGATCTACCCAACAGTGACCACAACGTCATTTGGTTTAAAGTAATTATGGAAAAAGACAAAAAAATATCGACGGTAAAAAATGCTCAACTGGGAAAGAGCTAATTTCAGTGATTTATGAAGGGACCGAGCAAGATTGGAAAAGGCGATTGCAGGGTATAGAATCATCGAATGGTTACAGCACAGTAGGAGGCCATTTGGCCGTGCCGGCTCTCTGCAAGATCACTTCAGAAAGTCCCAATCCCCTGCCATTTCCCTGTAGCCCTGAAAATATTTTTCCTTCAGGTACTTATCTAATTCCCTTTTGATAACCACGATTGAGTCTGCCTCCACCACCCTTTCAGGCAGTGCATTCCAGATCATAACCACTCGCTGCGTAAAAGAGTTTTTTCTTGCGTCGCCTTTGGTTCTTTTGCTAACCACCTTAAATCTGTGCCCTCTGGTTCTCGATCCTTCTGTCAATGGGAACAGTTTCTTTCTATCTACTCAGTCTAGACCTCATAATTTTGATGGGTAAAGCAGTAACAATGGATGGCATTCAGGCAAGAGAGAGTTCAGATACAAATTAGATATATTCCTTTGAAGGGAAAAGGTGGAACATCCAAAGATAATGTGCCCTGGATGACACAGGAAATAAAAGTTAAAATAAAACAGTAAAAGGAGGCTTATGACAAATATCAGGAGCAAGTTTTAGTAATAAGCAGGAAGATTATGGAAAGTGCAGGAGGAAATTGATAAAGCTCATACAGGAGGCAATGAGTGATTATGAGAAAAGATTAGCAGGCAACATTAAATTGAATGGTAAAACTTTGTACAAACATGTAAAAGTGTAAGCAGTTTGCTAGGGGAAAAGTTGGGCCTATTAAGAACCCAAATGGAAATCTTCATGTCAAGGCAGAGGACATGGCTAAAGTATTAAATGAGAATTTTACATCGGTCTTCACAAAAGAAGCGGATGATGTGAAGGTTACATTAAGAGGAGAGGGAAGGTATGGACAGGATAATAGATAGAGAAGATGCCCTAAAAAGATTAGTATAACTGCAAGTTGGTAAGTCACTTGGTCCAGATGGAATGCATCCTAGGTTGTTGAAGGAAACAAAGGTAGAAATAGCAGAGGCATTGGTCACAATCTTTCAGTCCTCATTGGTTACACGAGTAGTGCAGGAGGACTGGAAGGTTACTAATGTTATACCACTATTCAAGAAAGGAGAAAGGGATAAGCCAGGAAGTTACAGGCCAGTTAGCCCGACATCGGTGGTGGGGAAGTTCTTGGAAACCATTTTTAGGGACAAAATAAACGTTCATTTGGAAAGGCATGGGTTAATCAAGGAAAGCCTGCATGGATTTGTTAAAAGACAAATTGTGTCGACTAACTTGATTGAATTCTTTGAACTAACAGAGAAGGTTAATCAAGGTAGTGTAATCGATGCTGTATATATGAACTGTCAGAAGGCCTTCGACAAAGTGCCACAAAGGAGGCTTATTAAGAAGATGGAAGCCCATGAAATTAAGGAGAAAGTGGCAGTATGGTTACAGAATTGGCTCAGTGACGGGAAGCAAAGGGTGGATGTTTTTCAGACTGGAAGGTGATTTGCAGTGGTGTACCCCGAGGGTCAGTTTTGGGTCTATTATACTTCGCAATTTTTATAAATGACCTAGACTTAGGTATAGGGAGCAGTATTATCAAGTTTGCAGGTGATGCAAAACTTGGCAAAGTAGTAGATCACGAGAATATTTATAGGCTTCAGGATGACATGGACAGGATGGTGAAACGGGCAGATGCATGGCAGATGGAGTTCAATGCGGAAAAGTGTCAAGTGATGCACTTTGGGGGGATTAATATAGAAAGACAGCATACTATAAATGGCACCGTTTTGAAAAGTGTAGAGGCACAAAGACCTTGGTGGCCATATACACAAATCCTTAAAGGTGGCAAGGCAAGTTGATAACGAGGTTAAAAAAGCATGTGTGTTATTTTGGTTTATAAATAGAGGAAAAGCAAAGAGATCATGCCAGAACTTTATAAATCATTGGTTAAGCCTCAGCTGGAGTATTGTGGACAATTGGTGGGCATCACACTTCAGGAAATATGTAAAGGCATTAGAAAGGGTACAGAGGAGGTTTACCAGGATGTTACCAGGAATGAGGGTCTTCAGTTATGAGAAGAGGTTGGAAAGGTTAAAACTGTTCTCCTTGGAACAGAGAAGGTAAAGAGGTGACCCAATAGAGGTTTTTAAGATGTTGAGAGGTTTTGATAGAGTAAATAGGGAAAAAATATTCCCTCTGGCAAGTGGGTCATAGATTCAAAATCACAAGCAAAAGATCTAGAAGGGAGATGGGAATTTTTTTCAGACTTGTCGGGATCTGGAGTGCTCTACCTGAAAAGATGGTGGAATCGGATTCCAGAAATAACTTTAGAAGGGTTTGTTTGACAGGTTTTTGAGGCTGAGGAACTTACAGGGTTACGGCAGTGATGTCGGACCAACCAAGCATGACTGCTCTTTCGAAGAGCCAGCACAGACACGATGGCCAAATGGCCTCCTTCTGTACTGTAAATTTCTATATGTTCTGGAATTCTCTCCCTAAAACCCCTCTGCCTCCACTGCATTCTCCTCCTTTAAGACCGTTCTTAAAACCCACACATTTCACTAATGTTTGGTCACCGCTCCCTCATCTCATCTCCCTATGCTCAGTTTTTGTTGTTTATGCCTCCTTGAAGCACCTTGAGATAGTTCACCACAGTAAAGGTACTACATACATGTTCAGGCACAGGTTGGCAGAGTCTTCTGCAATTTAACAAGCCAAAATTGCACAGCTTCCCTGTACAGAGGACTGATGAGCAATGTTTCCGTTAAGCCGCCTGGCCACGCAATGGGCTGAAGGTCCACACAAGCCGCTCACTGGCTTTTGTATGGCAGAAACTATGCGTGCACGAATACTTGAATGTACCGCGCAGCAAGTTAAAGACGAAAAAAAATAAGAGGGAACATTGCTGGTAAGCCTCCTGCTGCTTGTCCAGCTAGTAGCACCTGACCAGGGCATAAACTTAAAGCTACCTGGAGCCAATTGGGAAGAATCCCAGGCCTTAGCAGCAGGTCGACCTTCCGAATCACATTATTGAGCCATGCTGAACAGTCAATTGTTAATAGTGCCTCTGAGCATGTGGACATGCCTGGTTCAGCATTAGATTACCAAGTCTCTATACGTACTGGGTTGATTTGGTTCCAAGCATTTATCATTGTGGGCTGAGGGGAATCTGCTGTGTTGCAGTATTTGTGACACTGCTGTTATTCAGGTCAAACTGTAGTCATTACAGTTACACCCCTGAGTCTAATTTCCACACATTACTCATCTTCCCAACCATTAATAGCCAAGCTGTTAAGTCAAAGGCAGTACGATACGTGGAGTATTTTCCACTATTCCCTGCTTTAAACTCGTGTCTACTTTTTCACTAACATTAATAAAAGTGCAGAATGCTTTTTCTCTCCTGATTCTAAATACTTAAGTATTTTATCAGAAATGCCACGAGGCTGAAATTCTTCAAACAACTTGTTTGAATAATTATTTCTCTTTTTCTGCATCCAAGTTTTTGCAAGGGAAAAAAAATCCCAAGGATGTTGGTAACAGAGGGGTGGGAGGCGGGTACTTGTAGTCTGCCTGCTGCTTCTTTCACTCAACCACCCAGTTGCTGGGAGGGATTTACAGGTTGGACCTTTCTTGTCCGAGACACTCTGGTCCGGAAACATCCGTGGTTCGGCATTAGCTGGGCCTGAGGGAGAGGAGCATTTATTATTTTTTTAAAGTTTTGATTGGCTGGAGCAGCTGTCAGTCAATGAGTGCTGAGGGAGCCGCCCACAGGCTGCGCACACACAGGAGCTCGCGAGCTGTCGACAGGTACCAGTAAGCGTGACCTCCTATGGTTTGGAAAATTCGCTGTTCCGGCACCGGTCAGGTCCCAAGGGTGCCGGACTAGAGAGGTCCAACCTGTAGCATTGTTTCATCGTGCTGTGTTAACCGGCGACCCTATTGCAGCCTCTGGTGCCTTTTGTTGGAGACTGGAATTGCCTTGCCTTTCAGTAGTGTTCTTTATTTTTTCCCGCTGACAGCAAAAGTAAGGATTATGGTGCAGGCAGATGTGTAGATTAGGGATTGGACTACAGAGGGCCAGTGAGTGGGGGATGTGAGCAAGATGTTTGTAGGTTTCCGGGAGATTGTCGGGCCTAGCTGCGCATGCAGAAACTCTTGGGGGTGGGGTGGGGATGGACTTTTTCCAAATTACAAAAACTTTGTTTGATCTACCACTTTATTGACCAAAACATGGAACTATCAGATTACCACAATGATCTTATCAAAACCTGACTCCTTGGTGGGAAAATGTAACTTTAGTGTCTTTCCAAATAGTACACATATAATTGGATTACTTTAAATATATATGTAGTAGTTGAAGGAAACAGTGTTTTTTCTGCAATCTGATGATCTTAACCGACTAAAGCTTCTCTCTAAGATGTATAATGTCACCAATCTCTGGATGGAAGTATTTTCCTTTTTTAGCAGTCAACATGATTACAGCAATTCTATCATTGGAATCTGTTTTTTAAAAAAAAACACAAAACAGTTCTCAAAATTCCAAAGACCTCAATGATTAAGTGCACTGCGCAACAGACTTAACAAAGAAAGTAGATTGGTTTTATCTTTATGCAGCATCTCCTCTCTTTTGCTTGGTGTTTTTAATTTTATATATTAAATGTTAGAGAAGCAACTTTTTTCCTGGTTGCATTGGCTTAGATTCGTTTTAGCTGAAATCAGAAGGGTATTATATATTAATAAATGTACTTGTTTACAATTCAGATAGAGAACCAGAATTGCCAAGATGCTGAAGATTTTGATGAACTGAAGGATGTACAAGAGGAGGAATTCTTGGCTCTGCCAGAAGCATTGGAATCGCTCGGGGTCTCGGAGTACCTTGACACTTTGGAAAAGGAAAAAATAGACATGGAGTCATTGGTAAGGATTTTTCAGCTTCACTTCAATGCACACAAAAGGGTTTGTTCAGGTCTTAAAACAATACATAGTGCAGTTTTTAATCAGTAACTTATTTTATAATGCTCATTTTTTTTTTTGGGGGGGGTGGTTCTAAGTTGTTTAAATACATTTTTTGCCAGCTTGAGCTTTGTGGTAATGTAGACACTAACTCCTAGTGACTAAAGTATTTGGACTATGCTCTTCAAGGAGCTCTTTCGTGTTTTCGCTGATATTGCATGTCAAATAATGTTTTAACCGCATCTCAGCTCCTCTCTTTAGTCTCGCACTTTATACCGTTCCCTACTGGGAAAAATAAAGTTGAGTCTCAGACCTGTTGCAGCAGATAAACCACCTTCTGGAAAAGAAAGGTTAATGTTTTGAATGTCACGCTTCATCAGCACTGAGCTTGATGCACTCTCTCTTTCTTGCTCGTTTTTAGCTCATGTGTACCGTAGATGACTTAAAGGAAATGGGGATCCCTCTTGGACCAAGAAAGAAAATTGCCAATTTTGTAAAGGAGAAAGTAAATGCACAGGTATTATTATATTCCTGAAGGGTACTTAACATACTGGTTGCTGTATCCATCAGCGATGAAATTAAACTGTAATTCTTATGAACACAGATGTGACTGGATTTGTAAAAGGGAACCAAAACCCAGTAGTAATAACTCCTTTCTGTTGCAATTTTCACTGCTTTCTTTCTTCAAATTATTCTTCTGATTGGAAAGCATTGTTAACTTAATTAGGCCACCTGGGTTACCAGACATTTTTAGTTTTGTGACTAAATATTGTCATTGCATTGCCTGTTTCCATATAATGCTGACGTACCATTATTTTTTTATTCAAGTATTGGATCATCTGAAACTCATATAGGTGTTGTATTCTTCTAACTCCCATAAGCGTGCATTCTTCTGTCTTGGACATCTTTCATCTTAAAGATAAAAATTATCTCAACAAATGATGCATTGTTACAAAGGCCAGTTTCTGTGTCTTGAAATTCCCATTTTTTGACACTATAGAATTCCAGAATATAAATGTTGTATATATGATGTAATTACAAGATAAAGGAGATTGAGTTTCATATCAGGCCTTCATACTTGCTTAGAGACATAAGTCATTCTGCACAACGGAATTCTAGTTTTTCTTACTGAAAACACAAACTTACTGATTCTTGTCACACTATTAATGCATACTAAAGTTATTCAAACATTGTTTGTATAAGTTTTCATCTGCTGTTAAATAGCTATCTGGATTGTTTCATGATTAAGTAGAATCATACAGCACAGCAGGAAGCCATTCGCCCCATTGTGCCTGTGCCAGTTTTTTGATAGAGCTATCCAATTAATCCCACTCCCTTGGTCTTTCCCCACAGCACTGTATTAAAAAAAAATTCCTGTCAAGTATTTATCCAATTCTCTTTTGAATGTTGCTATTGAATTTGCTTCACCACCCTTTCAGGCATTGCTCAAAATTTGTTGATGCACGATATTTCAGGTTTGCATTTAAAGTCATTTTGGAAAAAAGTTATTTGGACAAGCCTAATCTATTCACTAGTTTTCTTAAGACATTTCATTAATTAAACAGCAATTTGACACACTTTGGTATTTATACTAAAAGAGTGCAGCAGATTATACTGAAATGCTTCAGTTTGTAAATTTCAGTTTTTTAAAAAATTATTTGTAAAATAGGTTTGTCTGGCTTTTTTAATTACAGGAGGATTTGAGTATAAGAGTAAAGATGTCTTACTGCAATTATATAGGGCCCTGGTGAGACCACACCTGGAGTATTGTGTACAGTTTTGTTCTCCTTCCCTAAGGAAGGATATACTTGCCATAGAGGGTGTGCAACGAAGGTTCACCAGACTGATTCCTGGGATGGGGGGGATTGTCCCAGGAGGAGAGATTGAGTAGACTCGACCTATATTCTCTAGTTTAAAAAAATGAGAGGTGATCTCATTGAAACATACAATATTTTTACTGGACTTGACAGGGTAGATGCAGGGAGGATATTTACTCTGGCTGGGAAGTCTGGAACCAGGAGTCACAGTCTCAGAATAAGGGATCGGCCATTTAGGACTGAGATGAGGAGAAATGTATTCACTCAGAGGGTTGTGGATGCTCAGTCGTTGAGTATATTCAAGACTGAGATCAATAGATTTTTTTAATATTAAGGGAATCAAGGCATATGGGGATAGTGCAGGAAAGTGGAGTTGAGGTAGAAGATCAACCATGATCTTGAATGGCGGAGTAGGCTCGAGAGACCGAATGGCATTCTCCTGTTCCTAATTCTTATGTTCTTATGAAGCTGGCTGGGCAAGGATAATTTTTCAAGTGAGCTGCTGGGTAGATTTTTAACTTGCCAACTGAGCTTTAACATGGACGCTGCAGATCACTGCCCATTCTAGAAACCACCTGATTTCCATTGAACTCAATTAACCTTAGACTCCCCAGAATGGGTGGGGGTGGGGGCAGATGACATCACCCTGATTCTGATTGCTATCCAATGATACTGCTAGAAAGTGGTCATGTCTGCTATGACTGCACAGCCCACTGACACTGTCTTCTTTCCCACATGAATAATGCTCACATGGGTGAGGAACCTTATGAAATTATATCCAACATTGTCTCTGCAAATACAAATCATTACTGCTTCCCTCACACCTACGGAGGTAATGGGTCTGCAAGTATGGCAAATTTATTACCCAATTTATAACCATACAATTTAGTGGAACAGGATTTGTCTATATCCCACTGGAGGAACATTGGCCCAGATTTTGCGGTGGTAATGACAGAAAAATTGTTAGCGTTTGCCAAGCTGACAGCAAGTTCTGGAGATAGTACAAGCGCACATAAATGCAGAAATCCAGAGGTTGCTGTCAGTGATTCTACACTTCTCCATAGGGTACGCTTTTATACTCTCCGGAGTTGATGATCTTGGAGAAATCACTGAACTGACGAGAACTTAAGCTTTTACCCTGTAATATCGCTCTTGAATGAAGTTTAACTGGGCTTTTAATGACATACTGGTTCATAATTACTGCTGAGCAACTGTTCTGGCCCTGAACAATTAATTTTAGACTTGTGGGATGTTAAATTTAAAAAATGTCATGGTTTTTAATATAATTTTTGGAAAGTTTTTTTAAAGTTTGATATTTCAGTTTCTGTTTTAATCCTATGTGTAAGTCCCAATCTTTATTTAGTTTTCTTCAAAATGATTAAAAAGTGAAGGAAAATGAGTGCATTTTACTTTCTGGTTTGCCATCTTTGAGAATTCTTCAATGCGATTGGCTGCTTAGTCCACTTGACAGCATCACTGTTGCTGGACGTTGGAGATCTGCTAGACTTGATACCAGCACGGAATTAAAGTTGGGAGAGCTGGAATTCATGCCAAAGCGATTGCTAGATCTTTGTGGGCAGCTTTCTTAGAGGTCAGCACCGAGCACCGTCGCTTCGCCTCTGACCGCAAATTTCGGGCCATTATTTTCTGCTGGTAATAGGTTTGTTGTGCCTTAATACTCTTTGATAAGTGGTTGGGAACTTGCTCTGAGAGAAATTCTAGTGCATTGATCAAGTGACCCCTTCATTTGCAATCTTCTTAATAAGAAACTAAGTTTGAAACAGACTTTAAATAATTCTGTTATGCTGGGTGATTTGGTTCAGAATTTAACAAAATATCTAAAAGATAGCTGCTTTTTTTTTTTCTTCATTGTTTGTAGCATAATTTCCTGGACCGATTTTTAGGTTTAGAATTGTATGCGTATTGGCAGATTCTGTTAACAAAACCTAGTGGTTTCATTCTCTACAGTGTGTTATTTCACAAAATGAAACACTTTGTGATTCAGAAATGCTGACTTTTCCGGTAATGTCCAAGTGCTGCTCTGCTAGGTAGCTATTGCATTTAAAAATCTTCCATTCCAAATTTAAAAAAATTCTATATCTAGTTTTGTAAGAGTGGACAAAGTCTCAGCAATGTGTGAAGTTCATTTGGCATGTTTACCAGATGTTTATTTCAGCCGCATAATTTCTGTGTGATTACTGTCACAGGAGGTTTGCTATTCGAGGTGAACCTATAACTGCAGTGGCTTTTTGGAAGAAGACCAATTCAGTAGTTTAACAATCCAATGGCAATAACATGTATTTTTTAATGATTTGTCAGTCATTTTAAAAAAAACCTTGAAGGTTTTATTGGTTTGTAGGCTTTATATAGTGCGTGTGCGCACTCTGATTGGATTAATTAACATACAGATGTAAAGTGATGGTTCTTAAGATACAAATCCATTTTAGATCAGTGCTTTGTTTAGTTTACAATTTATTATGAAACTAAAATTGGTTGAGCTTTAAGTTGCATAAGTTCTGAAGTCTACCACTTTGTTTTTAAAATGTTATGGTCATCCTTTTTAGAACATAAGAACATAAGAAATAGAAGCAGGAGTAGGCCTTAAGGCCCCTCGAGCCTGCTCCACCATTCAATAAGATCAAGGCTGATCTGATCATGGACTCAGCTCCACTTCCCTGCCCGCTCCCCATAACCCCTGATCCCCTTATCGTTTAAGAAACTGTCTCTTTCTGTCTTAAATTTATTCAATGTTCCAGCTTCCACAACTCTCTGAGGCAGCGAATTCCACAGATTTACAACCCTCTGAGAGAAGAAATTTCTCCTCATCTCTTCTAACTGGACGGCCCCTTATTCTAAGATCATGCCCTCTAGTTCTAGTCTCCCCCATCAGTGGAAACATCCTCTCTGCATCCACCTTGTCAAGCCCCCTCATAATCTTATACGTTTCGATAAGATCACCTCTCATTCTTCTGAATTCCAATGAGTAGAGGCTCAACCTACTCAACCTTACCTCATAAGTCAACCTCCTCATCCCCAGAATCAACCTAGTGAACCTTCTGAACTGCCTCCAAAGCAAGTATATCCTTTCGTAAATATAGAAACCAAAACTGCACACAGTATTCCATAAGAACATGACATAAGAATTAGGAACAGGAGTAGGCCATCTAGCCCCTCGAGCCTGCTCTGCCATTCAACAAGATCATGGCTGATCTGGCCGTGGACTCAGCTCCACTTACCCGCCCGCTCCCCATAATCCTTAATTCCCTTAGTGGTTAAAAATCTATCTATCTGTGACTTGAATACATTCAATGAGCTAGCCTCAACTGCTTCCTTGGGCAGAGAATTCCACAGATTCACAACTCTGGGAGAAGAAATTCCTTCTCAACTCGGTTTTAAATTGGCTCCCGCGTATTTTGAGGCTGTGCCCCCTAGTTCTAGTCTCCCCGACCAGTGGAAACAACCTCTCTGCCTCTATCTTGTCTATCCCTTTCATTATTTTAAATGTTTCTATAAGATCACCCCTCATCCTTCTGAACTCCAACAAGTAAAGATCCAGTCTATTCAATTTATCATCATAAGGTAACCCCCTCATCTCCGGAATCAGCCTAGTGAATCGTCTCTGTACCCCCTCCAAAGCTAGAATATCCTTCCTTAAGTAAGGTGACCAAAACTGCACGCAGTACTCCAGGTGCGGCCTCACCAATACCCTATACAGTTGCAGCAGGACCTCCCTGCTTTTGTACTCCATCCCTCTTGCAGTGAAGGCCAACATTCCATTCGCCTTCCTGATTACCTGCTGCACCTGCAAACTAACTTTTTGGGATTCATGCACAAAGAGTTTCATGCACAAGGACCCCCAGGTCCCTCTGCACCGCAGCATGTTGTAATTTCTCCCCATTCAAATAATATTCCCTTTTACTATTTTTTTTTCCCAAGGTGGATAACCTCACACTTTCCGACATTGTATTCCATCTGCCAAACCTTAGCCCATTCGCTTAACCTATCTAAATCTCTTTGCAGCCTCTCTGTGTCCTCTACACAACCCGCTTTCCCACTAATCTTTGTGTCATCTGCAAATTTTGTTACACTACACTCTGTCCCCTCTTCCAGGTCATCTATGTATATTGTAAACAGTTGTGGTCCCAGCACCGATTCCTGTGGCACACCACGAACCACCGATTTCCAACCCGAAAAGGACCCATTTATCCCGACTCTCTGCTTTCTGTTAGCCAGCCAATTCTCTATCCATGCTAATACATTTCCACTGACCCCGCGTACCTTTATCTTCTGCAGTAACCTTTTGTGTGGCACCTTATCGAATGCCTTTTGGAAATCTAAATACACCACATCCATCGGTACACCTCTATCCACCATGCTCGTTGGATCCTGAAAGA
This sequence comes from Pristiophorus japonicus, assembly GCF_044704955.1. NCBI lineage: Eukaryota > Metazoa > Chordata > Chondrichthyes > Pristiophoridae > Pristiophorus > Pristiophorus japonicus. Next base: position 266,689,917 of record NC_091979.1, read on the forward strand.
ATTCCAGTAAATTAGTTAAACATGATTTCCCCTTCATGAATCCATGCTGCATCTGCTTGATTGCACTATTCCTATCTAGATGTCCCGCTATTTCTTCCTTAATGATAGTTTCAAGCATTTTCGCCACTACAGATGTTAAACTAACCGGCCTATAGTTACCTGCCTTTTGTCTGCCCCCTTTTTTAAACAGAGGCGTTACATTAGCTGCTTTCCAATCCGCTGGTCCAGAGAATTTTGGTAGATTATAACGAATGCATCTGCTATAACTTCCGCCATCTCTTTTAATACCCTGGGATGCATTTCATCAGGGCCAGGGGACTTGTCTACCTTGAGTCCCATTAGCCTGTCCAGCACTACCCCCCTAGTGATAGTGATTGTCTCAAGGTCCTCCCTTCCCACATTCCCGTGACCAGCAATTTTTGGCATGGTTTTGGTGTCTTCCACTGTGAAGACCGAAGCAAAATAATTGTTTAAAGTCTCAGCCATTTCCACATTTCCCATTATTAAATCCCCCTTCTCATCATCTAAGGGACCAACATTTACTTTAGTCACTCTTTTCCATTTTATATATCTGTAAAAGCTTTTACTATCTGTTTTTATGTTTTGCGCAAGTTTACCTTCGTAATCTATCTTTCCTTTCTTTATTGCTTTCTTAGTCATTCATTGCTATCATTTAAAATTTTCCCAATCTTCTAGTTTCCCACTAACCTTGGCCACCTTATACGCATTGGTTTTTAATTTGATACTCTCCTTTATTTCCTTGGTTATCCACGGCTGGTTATCCCTTCTCTTACCGCCCTTCTTTTTCACTGGAATATATTTTTGTTGAGCACTATGAAAGAGCTCCTTAAAAGTCCTCCACTGTTCCTCAATTGTGCCTCCGTTTAGTCTGTGTTTCCAGTCTACTTTAGCCAACTCTGCCCTCATCATACTGTAGTCCCCTTTGTTTAAGCATAGTACGCTCGTTTGAGACACTACTTCCTCACCCTCAATCGATTACAAATTCAACCATACTGTGATCACTCATTCCGAGAGGATCTTTTACTAGGAGATCGTTTATTATTCCTGTCTCATTACACAGGACCAGATCTAAGATAGCTTGCTCCCTTGTAGGTTCTGTAACATGCTGTTCTAAGAAACAATCCCGTATGCATTCTATGAATTCCTCCTTAAGGCTACCCCGTGCGATTTGATTTGACCAATCGATATGTAGGTTAAAGTCCCCCATGATTACTGCCGTTCCTTTTTCACATGCCTCCATTGTTCCCTTGATTATTGCCTGCCCCACCGTGAAGTTATTATTATTATTTGGGGGCCTATAAACTACGCCCATCAGTGACTTTTTCCCCTTACTATCTCTAATCTCCACCCACAATGATTCAACATTTTGTTCATTAGAGCCAATATCGTCTCTCACAACTGCCCTGATATCATCCTTTATTAACAGAGCTACCCCACCTCCTTTCCCTTCTTGTCTATCTTTCCGAATCGTCAGATACCCCTGTGTGTTTAATTCCCAGTCTTGGCCACCCTGCAACCACGTTTCTGTAATGGCCACCAAATCATTCCAGGTGTGGCCTCACCAATACCTTATATAGCTGTAGCAAGACTTCCCTGCTTTTATACTCCATCCCCTTTGCAATCAAGGCCAAGATACCATTGGCCTTCCTGACCACTTGCTGTACCTGCATACTAACCTTTTGTGTTTCATGCACAAGTACCCCCAGGTCCCGCTGTACTGCGGTACTTTGCAATCTTTCTCCATTTAAATAATAACTTTGCTCTTTGATTTTTTTCTGCCAAAGTGCATGACCTGACACTTTCCGACATTATACTCCATCTGCCAAATGTTTGCCCACTCATTTAGCCTGTCTATGTCCTTTTGCAGATTTTTTGTGTCCTCCTCACACATTGCTTTTCCTCCCATCTTTGCATCGTCTTTTGTTAAGCACAGTTTCAAAACAAACAGTGGGAACAATGTTTTATGAATTGAATGGTGGAGTGTATAAATGTTTTATTGATTGTTTTAAATGAACTAAATGATAAGAGTTGAATAGCAGCAGTTGAAGGAAACTGCAGTTTACGAGATATCTTCAACTGGAAACAGTTGAAAATAGATAATTTTGTGATTTGTTGTGGGAGACAAATTTCTGTATTAGTATTCTCTGACACAAGGCAATATATATATATCACAGTAACATGATTCTATCTCTGACTTAGTTTTGTTTACTTAAAGATAATTTGTTTAGGTAATCAATTTAATTCCCTATGCACTCTCATTTAAAATATCCTGGGTGTTTAGAAACCAGTTAGACCACAATTTCTTGGCCTGTGTGCCATCTGTTCCATTGTGCAATTAGCAGATAAAACCAACAGGCAATTTTGTATGCTTTAGTTTTTCAGCGAAATGAAGCAGAAGTAGCATGATTAAATACATTCTGTGTAGCCTTCAATTTTAGAACTGGACATAATCCGAAGTAGTTTACTTTTGCACCTTGCTATCACTTATACTGTTGTATACCGCCACCTTGATGGATTTACTTATAAATGTAGCGCAAAGCTGATGGTATAACTCGTGTGTGCTTGAGGATGATGTAGTGTCCTCACTCCAGCTGCTGCCATCTGGTTTTAATTGTTTTAATTTCTTGAGCTGAAGGCAGGGTTAGTCTCTCTGCAGTAACATTTTTGCGACAAATTCCTTTTTACAAAATATTATGAATTAAGGATTGCTTTACCTCTGCTTTTTAAATCACTGGGGACTTGTGGATAATATTGTTTGCTGATGGAAATGTTATTTGTTATAATGGTTTAATTAGAAATAGGCTTCAAGAGAGAGTGGCGGTAAAGGGTAGCTATTCGCAATGGCAGAAGATAGGAAGTGGTATTCCACAAGGATCAGTGCTGGGACCACTGCTGTTCACAATTTATATTTCGATTTAGACTTTGGAATCAAAAACACAATTTCTAAATTTGAGGATGATATCAAATTGGGATGGATCGTCAATACTGAGGAGGACTGCAACAAATTTCAGGAAGACATTAATAAACTTGCAGAATGGGCATATTATTGGCAAATGAAATTCAGCACAGATAAATGTGAATTATTTCATTTTGGTAAGGAAAATAGGGAGGTCACATATTACTTGGAAAATACGTATCTAGATGGGGTAGAAGAGAATAAGGGTCTCTGAGTACAAATACACAAATCACTAAAAATAGCTACGCAGGTTAACAAGGCCATAAACAAAGCAAACCAAGCACTAGGGTTTATTTCTAGGAATAGAATTCAAAGTAGTGAAGTTATGTTAAACTTGTATCAAACCTTGGTTAGATCACACTTGGAGTATAGCATATAACTCTGCTCACCATATTATAAAAAGGATATAAAGGCACTGGAGAGGGTATAGAGAAGATTTACAAGGATGATACATTGAGGGCAAACATATCAGGAAAGGATGAACAGGCTGGGTCTCTCTTATTTGAAAAGAGAAGGCTGAGGGATAACCTAATAGAGGTCTTTAAAATGTTGAAAGGTTTTGATAGAGTAGATACAGAGCGAGTGTTTCCACTTGTGGGCAAGAGCAAAACTAGAGGTCATCGATATAAGATAGTCACCAAGAAATCCAATAGGGAATTCAGAAGTAACTTCTTTACCCAAAGAGTGGTGAGAATGTGGAACTCGCTACCATAGGGAGTGATTGAAGGGAATAGTATAGATGCATTTAAGAGGCAGTTAGATAAGCATATGAGAGAGAAGGGAATAGAGGGTTATACTGATAGATTTAAATGAGGAAAGACAGGAGGAAGCTCAAGTGGAACATAAACACCAGCATGGACTGGTTGGGCTGAATGGCCTGTTTTTGTGCTGTAACTGTGCATGTAATCCTATGTAAATAGATATATTTAGGAGCCTTCCGTTGCTTCCCTCCCCCCCCCCCCCCCCCCCAAATCACTCCCCAAAGATTTGTTAGTTACGGGATAGAAAGTATTTTTACCAGTCTTGATGGTTAAGATCTTAAACTTTTTTTGAAGAGTTTTTCTATAAATTATTGGTGGATCTATTTGAGTGTTTTTTTCAGTTTGCTATGAATAGTTTTCACATGGTGGGAAAGTTATGGTTGATAAAAGTCTCTCTCTAGAAATAGGAGATTTGATGGTTTGTAATAAATAACGTGAAACTAGACGATGTGAACTTGTGTTGAATTTTTTTTCTTTTCTCCAAGAAGAAAGCTGCAACAGAGAAAAAAGCAGCACTGGAAGCCCTGAAGAAAGTTCAACAGGAAGCAACCCAAAAGGCCAAGGATGAAGCTGTTCACATGGCCTCATTAGCTGCAGAGAAACAGGGAGTGTTGAAGAGGATGCTATCTTACGGTGGCACTACTGTTTCATCTGTCAAAGTGCATTATGACCATTTTGAAGCCGGTGCTGGCCAGGTAAAGACGCTTTGAAGCTTGAATTTAGTTGTTGGATTTTTTTTAAACATGCTGAGTAAATGAGGAAGTGTGTGTAGTTGTCTCCAAGTAGGCAGCATTTTGAGTTGGTCTGGCAGCCAACACCGCCTAAACGGAAGATGTTTCAGTGTACTTCATGTGGTAGCAAGTTCCATATTCTAACAACTCTCTGGGTGAAGAGGTTTCTCCTGAATTCCTCATTGGATTTATTAGTGACTATCTCATATTTATGACCCCTAGTTTTGGACTCCCCCACCACAAGTGGAAACATCATCTCTACATCTACTCTATCAAGCCCTTTCATTACCTTAAAGACCTCTGCAGGTTGAACCTCCCTTATCTAGAACTCCCTTATCCAGAACCATTCCCGGCCACCGGATGGCGTATGTGTGGAACTCTGACATGCACAAATTGAAGTCCTTCCTCGCTGCCGACTCCCGCAATCGCTGGCCTGACCCTGCAATCCACCGTTCCGTCCCCCCCCCCCCCCCCCCTCATGATCTCTCTGCTGCACTCCCAAGTCAGCCAGTCCCGATATTCCCTTGCCCAGTACCTGTACCATCCAATTTAACATGACAACCCTTCATCCGGCAAAATCCCTTATCCAGAACAGGCCAAGTCCCGAGGGTTCCGGATAAGGGAGGTTCATTTCCCCCCCCCCCCCCCCCAACCCAGTCTTCTCTTTTCCAGAGAATAGATCCCCAATCCTTCAGTCATTCCTGGTGGTTATAACCTCTCTATTCTAGTATCATCCTTTATAAATCATGTTTGCACCTTCTCTCGTGCCTCTAAATCCTTTTTGTAATTATGGAGAGCAAGAACTGAGCTGTGCACAGTACTGTTAAGGGTGGTCTAATCAAGGTTCTCTAAGTTTAACGTTACCTCTCTGCCTCTCTAGAAATGAACCCCAATGCTTTATTTGCATTTTTTATGGCCTTGTTAACCTGTGTTGATACTTTTAATGATTTCTGAATCTGTACCTCTCGATCCCTTTGCTCCTCTACCCCACTTAGACTTTTTCCCCTAGGAGTATATGGCCTTTTCACTCCTCTTATCAAAGTGCGCACTTCACACTTATCTATATTGAAATTAATTTCTCATTTACATACCCATTCTGTAAGTTTATTTACGCCTTGCATTTTATAAAGACAATGAAATATTGCTGGGATAAAATATTTGCAAATCGCCTATTTTAAGCTCATCAGAGATAGAAAGTTACATTGCCCAGATAGGGAGTGAAATTTCCTATGCCTACTTTAAATGTTCAAACTGTTTACACCAACTGATAAAGGCAAAGTTTGAATTGGTGAAGATATTACTGTTTAGATTTCATGCTGTGCTGTATCAGTAAAATTAATTCTTAAATTTTGTGTATCAGTGGTCTAACCACTACATGTAACACATCATGAAGCAGTATTCCTATTGTGCGAACAGTGGCTCATTGCTTTAATTTCACTTACATTTATGTGCTACATTTTTTTCTCAGGTGTCTGTGGCTTATCATGCACTAGACTTCGAACCCGATAACTTCTTTGCCTTGGGTTCTCCTATTGGTATGTTTCTCACAGTACGTGGGCTGGAGAAGATTGATGAAAACTACCGACTGCCAACCTGCAAGGGATTTTTCAATATTTATCATCCAGTAAGTCTAACTTATTGTGAGCTGGGTTTTAAGTGCCATTTTGTGACTTGCGCATTTATTTGATTCTTGAAGACAGATTGTAGTGTGAACTCTGCTAGTTTATCACATTATATTATTAATATCCTATATCCTTCAGATTTTTAAAATAGTGGTGTATTTATTATATCGTATTTTGAGGGAGCCCTAATGTTTATTGCAATGTTCAGTTTAAGATTTTTGTTTCTTAAACTCACCTAGACTTCTCTTTCTTGCACTGTTCACTGGTATAATTTTGGTTATTCTTAAGCCAGCAGCTAGCATCTTCAGTGGTGTGTATGGGACAGGCAAATAAATCTTTATTGCTAAATATTTGATTGCCAAGCTTTGTATTGATATCTGACAAACACTAGAACAAAAATCCAGAACACAGATGGCATGCAACTGCAACTATGTATTGGTGTGATTTTGTAATTTTCCTTTCCCACATTGTTCTTATTTATAGAAATCAGCATATGTTTGTTTGTTCTTTATTCTGATCAGTATTTTGATCAGAATTTCTTACCCTAATATTTTCTGCAGCATTATTCTCTCAGAAGGGTGGAACTAATTTAACGGAAAAAAGACTTTAAATTTGGAAGGATTTAAAATATTTTTCTCTATCTTTATCGAAGTAGATCATGTGGAAAATCGTATTCTTTTAGAAAAAAATTCTATATAACCAATATATTGTACAGTGAGAATTTATAAAATTAGTTTTCACAAATAGCTTACAAAAAATGATTAACTTTCTGACAGTGAATATTACCTTTCTGAACCCAGAACCTCACTTGTCACAAATGGCCATGGGGTGGAATACATGCTTGGCAAGATAATGATGATTCAACTCTTAATTGACAGGAAAACAAACTGGGAGGGCAAAAGTAGTCTCTTGGCCATACACGCTAGATCAGATTCACAGTGTATGATAGCTATAGTAGTCTTTTTGGTGTCTTGTGAATAGAAGCCATTTGGTAGCCCTATAAAAGAGGATTAGATTCCCAAGTCAGGTTCCGCAGTTGGAACCTCAGCTTAGACTGACATTCAAGCTTCTCTGCTCTCAGTAAGTGAATTAATCAATTCTTGGCTGAGCTATGAGATTTTCTCAGCCACACACAAGTCCATGCAATTGAGCATCCCACTTTCCAAACAGATGGTGGAAGTGTTTTATTAGGAACTATTACAAGTTTGGTGACTGTTTTAATTTTCCTGGTAGTCATGTGTGACAACATCATCTGTTCAGAAAGATTTACCCTCCACCTTGAAAAGTCCCTGTGCAGGAATTTAGATTGATCAAGGCAAGGTGTTGCATTCCAAAAGATCAGCTGACTCATTCGTATTGCTTACAGAACAAGTGAAAATCTGTAGCTTGAAGAGTGCATCCAAATTTAAAACTTGACCTTTTTTTCTGTAAATTACACCCACTGTTTACTGCATTGTTTTTAGTCTCTCAGATATTAAAACAAAAGGAAAGAGCTGAACATGGATCCCACCTTGATGTAGTGGGTAGCTGTAAAATAATTAATTCTTGCTTCATGTGGTGAGAGGTCATGAGTATTCTACTGTACATTACAAGCAGTTTATAAACAACTGCATAAGGAGTTTTTTTTCTTTATTCCTCCTAAAGCTTGAATATTGCCTTGTATTTCAAATATAGGAATGCAAATGACCATGAATACTTGAAACAATGGATTTGAATCCCAATTTCCATGAACTACTGTGAATAACTGCTATGGAGATCGGATTTTCATTTCTAAAAATTCGAACAAGAATATCTTAATATGACAATACATAGCGTGCTGAAGGAATATACAGTATTGGGACAGGCTCAGTAGACCAGCCGGTCATTCCCAGGCTGTCATTTTGTATGTTCGTATTACAACAGTGACTGCACATTGGCTGTAAAGTGTTTTGGGACGTCCTGAGGTCGTGAAAGGTACTATATAAATGCAAGTTTTTCTTCCTTTATGTATATGAGTAGTCACGCTCAGAATTTTAGTAAAATCCAGCAGATTTCTCATGGAGCTGATCACAAGTCAGAGGATATACTGTTTTCTAAGGACAAGAACATTACCATATGAGAATAACGCATGGTATACAGAAATACATTCCCTTGGGCCTTCCTTTAAGGGCACAAGGTCATATTGCTGAAAATAGGGGCATCCCGACGTCAATTTGAGGCCAATTGTCAGGAGATTTCTGTATAGATTGTCAACTGCTTGCAAATCCCTGGATCCTCCACATAGTCATAAGAAACCAGCAGGCCACATCAGTCTTTCTTTTCTCTTTTCTTTCAATACAACTTTTTCAAAATGTGACACAGAAATTTAATAAGAGTGATACTTGTCTCCAAACTTTTATCTTCTGTGTTGCTGATGGTAAATCAGATGTTAGCCTATTTTATAACAACATGGTACACATAATGGCCATAAAATCCCGGCCTCTCAAAAGCAATGTGCATGCGCTGAAAACTGGCTTTTCCGATCTGTCAAGATATCTCTTGACACATCTTCCGCGTCCCCATATCATGGACATTCGCGCGGGTGAAATTGGGCTATTTGCCCATCTCTTGCCCAGCGAATGCCCTTGAAACCTTTACTTCTGGTAAAAGCAGGAGTATAGCCTACTTTTACCAGCGTAAGAGTTTTAAAACATATAAAAATTAAATTTAATCATACATTTTTATGTTAAAAACCCTGTCCATTAAGGTAAGTTGATTTTAAATCCTATTAAAACACATTTTTTTTAAATTACCCCCAAAAAATGTTTTTCTAAAATATTTAATTAACTTTAATTTCAATTAAATTTAAATATGTGAGGTGTTTTTTTTAATTTATTATGTTGTGTTTGGGTGTTTTAGGGTTTTTTTTCTCATGTAATGGGAACTCCATTTTTCACAGTTCCCATTACTGTCAATGAGAATACTGCATCGTGATTGTTTATCCAGGCCCACGTGACTCCAGCTTGGACTTGCATACCTCAAAGACGGGCGCGCTGCTATGCGCGTGGAAAGAAGGCCTCCGACTGGAATCGAAGGCACCTCTGGGACCACCAGGTACATTGGTAGAAAGATTTCGGGTCGGAGGCTTTCATCTGAAGGAAGCTTCCGACCGGAATTTCAGGGCCAATGTATTATTATGCTTCTATAATGGAGCTGTGTTTGAGATGGCCTGCCCCTTACAGTCTATTTTCTATAATTCCTGAGGTTTAGTATAGGTGAATTGCTATTGGTAAGTGTTTCTAAATGTCTGACTCCAGATCAGAAGAAATCAGACTGAAAGGACTGCCTTTCTCTTGTTTAATACATTTAAAAAACTTTCAGTTTAACATTTCAACTTCAGCAAAAAAAACTAGCAGACATAAAATATGTAAAAATCAGGCTTTTGAATCCTATCGGGACTAGTGAGAATGTGGAGACTGACTGTGTACATTTTTATTTTCAATTTGCACAAGCTTTGGAGTGTTAATAAATAACTAAATTGGAAATATGCCCTGGAAATTAAATGGCTCAATTTGTTGAGTTGAAGGCCAGAATTAGAGAGTATAAAGCTGCTGTAATTCTTGAGGCTGAGATATTCAGCATTCTAATTAAGAATCTTTAAAGTTTAGATTGCTTTTCAGTTTAATGAGGGTGCCCTGCGTTTCAGCTGTATAGATCTCAATAAAACTGCACTGTAAAAGGATTAAATGGGATGTAATCTGCATAATGCTGAGTAGCCTCATGTTGTCAGCCTTGTAATTCCGGGAAGAGGCACATTTATAGGTTTGGACAAGGTGGAGGAACTTTAAAAGCTTTGGGTGTTGTGTAATCCTCTTCAATATATTCTGCTCTTCAAAGTGCGTTTGGTGATGGACAGAGTAGATTATTGAGATCCATTCTTGACACTAGAAATGAGTAGAAAATCCTTTGCACTTGAGGGCTGCAGGACATCAAATATTATCCCACTATTCAAAAAAGGAGTGAGGCCATTTCACTTTGTAAAAAAAACACATGTATTTACATACTTCACACCTCAGCCCATCTGTTGCTCAAGCTCTTTGTCACCCTCGGACTCAGCTGTTCCAGTGCTGTCCTGGCCAGTCTCCCATCCTCCAATCTCTGAACTTCAGCTCATCCAATAATCTGCTGACCATCTCCTATCCCACACCCCGTTCTATTTGCCCATCACCCCTTTCCTTGCTGACTTAGTTTGGTTCCCAGTCCTATAATCCATCCAATATAAAATTCTTATCCTTGTGTTTAAATCCCTTCATGATCTCGCTCCTCCCGATCTCTGTAATCTCCTCTGTCCCTACAACCACTCCCTCCACCCCCAGTTCCTCCCTCTGCCAGAACGCTCCACTCCTCCAACGCTGGTCTGTTGTGCATCCCCATCCTGTCCCTTCACCCCAATCCTCCCGAAACCCCTCCGCCGCTCCACCTGCTTGAAGATTCCTTTTTAAAACCCACCAAGCTTTTTATTCATTCCTCCTTTGATTTTGCATCAATTTTTTGTTGATGCCTCTGTGAAGTGCTTTAGGATGTACTTCTAAGTTAAAGTTGCTATATAAATGCAAGTAGCAGTGGTAGCTGTAGTAGTAGCAGCAGCAGCAAAAGTAATTGTTTTCATGGATTTTGAATCAATAGATTATGCTGCTGACATTTGTTGAGGGCTTGATAGGTGAGAGCTGTCCAGTGGATGTGTAACGAACTTGGTTTAAAAATAATAAAGCTAGATAAACATCTGGTTGGAAGTGAGATTCTAGGTTATAAGGATAGTAAGTGGAAACTGATATTAAAACCTGTGCTGCCCTGTATGGGGAGGGGGTTGCTGCAAGTGAAAGGCTGCAGGCCAAAGTTACATCATGGAAATGTGAGAGTAGATCAGTGTTCTGAACTTTTCTGTCTATAACACTGATAGCCAATCACGCACTTTTTGTTGGATCTGGTGTGAAACGCTTTAGGATGTCCTGAAGATGTGAAAGACGCTGTATAAATTGAAGGTCCTTCCCTCTCTCTTTCTATTTGATGCCTTTAAGGGTCAGGGCCAGGGTGAATTTATGCTCAACTCTCTCAGGAAATTAAATTCTTGTATCTTGTGCTTTCTTATCTTCATGGCTCACATGGGAGTATTGATTCCTTTTTGAAGGAATTAATTGATGCATCAGGTGCTTTTGCTGGAAATCTGTTGCACATGACCACTATGGAGTGGAATAAAGTTTCTTCTAACCTTGATGCTTGCTACTTTTCAAACCTGTATCAACTAATTCTGTGCTCCGCATCGAGATTAGATATTAAGCCTTACCCGAAAAGGATGGAAGGAGAACCATAAATCACCAACAGTGTGTGTGACAGAATTATTGTCATTTAGAATCCTTAATTAAACAGAGAATTTCAGATTTAATCACAGCCTATCTCCTGAACAATGGACAAACGACAAAGGATTCAACATATAATGTTGTTTCAAATATCCAGGCAAGAAAATTACTTCTGTTTTAAACGGCGCATTGCTCAATTCTTTGCTACTTTATCTTAAGTGATAAACATTCAGCAAACCTCAAGGTGCCAATTTTTACTTAACCCCAATGTGGTATTACATGACTATCCTTGCAACTCTCAAATTCATTGTACTGCCAGCTCCTGGTCAAGTTTTGGTCATTCAATCTGCTCCTCTGGTACTTGCTCCTCCTTCAAACACCTTGCCCTTTTCCAGCCCCTCACCTCCTTTAAAATCCTCATTGTCTATCTCCTCTCCCCCTGCCCCAAGTCCCACCCCAGGTTTCTCACGGAGATATGCTCTCTACTTTCCTCCCCCAACCTCTGCACAGAATGACTTCTGGTGATCTCAATCTTTATCCCTGCGCAATCTGTATTTCCCTCCCTAAACACCTCCACCTTTCCATTTCCTTCTCTTCCTTTAAGGCCTGCGATTAAGGGATGCGATAAGTATTACAAAATTACAAAGTATTTACAGCACAGAAACAGGTCTGTGCTCCACACAAGCTACCTCCCACCCTTCATCTAACCCCATCAACATATCCTTTTATTCCTTTCTCCCTCATGCTTCCCCTTAAATGCATCTGTACTATTCGTCTCAACTACTCCTTGTAGCAAGTTTCACATTCTAACCGCTCTCTGGGTAAAAAAAAGTTCCTCCTGAATTCCTCATTGGATGTTTTCGTGACTATCTTATATTTATGAACCTCCAGTTCTGGTCTCACCCACAAGTGGTCGCATCTTCTCTGTCTACCCTATCAGACCATTTCATTATCTTAAAGACCTCTATCGGGTCACCTCTCACTCTTTTTTTTCCAAGAGAAAAGAGCCCCAGCCTGTTCAACCTTTCCTGCTAGGTAAAGCCTCTCAATTCTGATATCATTCTAGTAAATCTTTTTTGCACCTTCTCCATTGCCTCTATGTCCTTTTTGTAATTTGAGACCAGAACCAAGTGTGGTCTAACCAATATTCTATACAAGTTTAACATAACTTCTCTGCTTTTAAATTCTGTCCCTCTAGAAATGAACCCGAGTGCTTTGTTTGCTTTTATATGGCCTTATTAACACATGTCGCTACTTTTAGTGATTTGTGTAAGGAGTTGTGTATTATTTCCAATATTCTTTCACTTGTATGTGAATGTGCAGCAGTTCTTTTTTGAGGTTAATAATGACTATAGTTGCTATTCACACTATTTACATCAGCTTATTTTAAAAACATCATTAGTGAAATCTCAATCCTCATTTGCATCACGTTTTTAAAACAGCATTTTTTCAGTCCAATTTAATATCAACGGTAAATACTGCTGTTGATAATGAGGGTTTTGCAACACTGCAGTGACATTTTGGAGCAGTCACATAGCCATCTAGACATATACGGATGATCTTTATCAATTGAAAATCATTTGTGTTATGTTATCTGATTTTTTTTTTAAAGATCTCACTTACCCTGAGTATTGACATTTTTTTAAATCTAAAAGAAGCAACTGACCTTTAAATGTGCCTTGCTGATCGAATGATAGGAACTGGTTTGATGTGCATGAGAAAAGTTCAATGAAAACCCACTGATCAAATTGTTGATATGACTTGATTCCATTTCCAGGCTGATTGCATTATTGATTGCATTACTTCCAACAAAATACACCAAGTTTGCTCCAGTGCGGTTACAAAATGTCATCACTCTTATTTACCAACTTGACACTGTAAAACCTGAAAATGATTAAATCCATCCTAATGGCTTTGTGGGTAAATACAGCATATACCAAGTCCTGCAGATCAAGAAGGTTTCACTTCACTTTGTGCTGAATCAGCTGGTTTCACCCAGGATAGTGGTGAAAATAGTGAGGGGGGGAATAAGCCACATCTCGAGATCCCGATTGCTGTCCCGTAACTCTACCTCAGGGGTGACCAACCTTTCAAAGTTGACGAGGCAGAATAAAAATGATATACTGTTAAAGAGCCGCAAGTTTTAAATATAGTGTCCTGGTATGCTCATCTTTATCTGAGTATACAACACATTCAATTTTGAAGACTAGCCCATCAATGTGACTTTTGACATGCTTCGTTTTCAACTGTTTGCTTGAAATCTGGATTGTACTCGTCCTTCTTTCGTCTCCTCTCTCTCGCTTATTCCCTCCTGTCTCAAACAGTCCCATTCCTTTTCTATTTCATATTCCTCTCGAGCCTTCTTTCATTCCTTTTTTCCTAGTCTCACATATGGGGCACCAGTTTCCGCCCTATGGAAAAACGACGCATCTCGCTAAGGTGCGCCGAAAACTTACCTTGTGATTCTCCGGTCTAGAAACATAGATAATAGGTGCAGGAGTAGGCCATTCGGCCCTTCGAGCCTGCACCACCATTCAATAAGATCATAGCTGATCATTCCCTCAGTACCCCTTTCCTGCTTTCTCTCCATACCCCTTGATCCCTTTAGCCATAAGGGCCATATCTAACTCCCTCTTGAATATATCCATGTGATGCATCTGTGGGCAGCCGACTTTGAGATCCTGCAAATGTCGGCTGCAGTTCCCTGGAAGGAACCTGAGGTGAAGTTGAGGGTGGTGGTGACTTTGATAGCCACTGGTCACATGTGTCCACCAAGTCCTCTGGGAAGCAGATCTTCTTCCAGCAAACTAAAAATGCCTCTGATAACCTGGTGCAATAGCTTGAGTCTCCTGATGCACTGCTGCTCAGTCATGTCCAGGAAGCTCATACTCTGCCTATGTACCTTGTGTTGGGGGTGTCGCCTCTGGCAAGGTGCACCCCTGTGCTGATCCCCTCTCTTCTGTGGAGCATCAGGACATTGAGGAGAAGGCTGCTGTTGCAGTTGCTGCTGGTGTGGCTGGTGTTGTTGGTGCTGGGGCTTATCTTGGTCTGAATTAAAGGTCCAAGGTGAGGCAGCATAAGCTGATCTGATAGATGCCAGGTAAAGTAGAGATCAGAGGCACAATCCTCCAAGTGACTTGCAATGCGGTGAGAGTGTTTTCCGAGGTTGCAAAAATGACCTGCAAACTCCTGGAAGCAAAATCTCTGCACAAAACGGTGTCAGCAAGAGTTTCCTGTAGGCAAGGAAGCAGGTGTAAGGTGAAATACTTATGTGCTCTTTCCAGCTGCCACTGAATGAAGTAGCACAATGGCCATTGAGCTTAGGCCTTGCCTTCCCGTCCGTGAATCCCGTGCGCAACCAGTTCATGTTAAAAAGGTTGTTAAGGGGTCTCTCAACAAACAGTTAACAACCTCAATCGGATCTCCCGCCTCTCCCGAGTGAGTCCATGGCACGCTTTAAAACCCGCCCCAGTTAAATGCGGATGTCGGTGGGATGGCGACGGATTCCCGACATGCTGTCAATTTCAGCGCTTTTAGTGCCGACGCACTCTCAAATCCACACACTCGGCAATGTGGAAATTCGTCTCGATGTTTCAATTTGTGAGTCCAAAACTAATGGGACATAAATGTAAGATAGCCATTAATAGATCCAATAAAGAATTCAAGAGAAACTTCTTTACCCAGGGAGTGGTTGAGGCGACTAAGGGGAATTAAGGGGAAGCTAGATAAGCACATGAGGCAGAAAGGAATAGAAGGATCTGCTGACAATGAAAGAATGAGACTGGTAGCATAGTCATAATGTTACTGGACTAGTAATCCCGGGCCTGGACTAATGATCTGTGGGACATGACTTCAAATCCCACCATGGCAGCTGTTTGTGGAATTTGACTTCAGTTAATTAAATTAATCTGGAGTGAAAAGCTAGTATCAGTAATGGTGAAATAAAACTACTGGATTGTCGTAAAAATCCATCTGGCTCACTTAATGTCCTTACCTGGTTTGGTCTGTAGGTGATTCCAGACCCATAGCAATAGTTGACTCTTGACTGCCCTCTGAAATGGCCTTGCAAGCCGCTCGAGGGAAATTAGGGATGGGCAATAAATGCTGCCCGAGCCAACGGTACCCACATCCTGTGAATGAATTTTTAAAAATAAGATGGGAGGAGGCTCGTGTGGAGCATAAACACTGGCGTAAACCAGTTGGGCCGAATGTGCTGTGGCCTAGTGTCAGCTGTGGCTCAGTAGGTCGCACTCTCACCTCAGGACGTCTTCGTGCTTGGCGTGCGCAGCACAAGGGGTCGGGGGCGAAGCCAGGTCGCGGTGCTGAAAACAGTGCCTGGACCTCTGCACATGCGCGCTAGAGTGTGCGTGCATGTGCAGTAGCTCCAGGCCCCCGAGGCTGCGTGGGAGGGGCCCGACCCTAGCCCTGGACGAATGGGCACCCCGGGCGAAGATCGATCTGGACCTCCCTCCCGTTCAGCTCCCTCCTCACCCCCCACCTCCCTCCCTCCCGTTCAGCCTCTCCCCTCTCCCTCCCTCCCCTCTCCCTCTCTCTCCCCCTCCCTCCCTCCTCTCTCGCTCCATCCCTCCCCCTCCCTCCCTCTCTTCTTCCCCCCCCCTCCCTTCACTTCCTCTCCCCCCCCCTCCCTCCCCCCATTTCTCACCCCTCTCTCCCTCCCTTCCCCCCCACCACCTTCCCCCCCCACCCTCCCCCCAATCCCTCACTGTCAGACAGAGACAGAGAGAGAGAGACACTGGTGGGCTCTATCCCAGCACGTTGTTGGAGGGCTCCCGGTGCTGCAGTAGGTGAATAGAAATAATTTTTTATTTATTGATTTTTTAAAAAAATTTTTAATATATATATTTTTTTTAATTTTTTGATGGCTTTATTAGTTAATTTATTGATTTATTTATCATTTATTATTGATGATGGCTCTTTATTTGTAAAAGTGAAGTGTTTAATGTTTGTAAGCTTCCCTCCCCCCCCCCCCCCACCCCCCCCCCCCCCCCAAACCATCTTTCGTTCTCTACGCCTGATTTATAAGTGTAGACAAGGTTTATCTGAGCGTACAAAAATCTACACTTATTCCATTCTAAGTTAGTTCGGAATAAGTTTTCGCTGCCTAAACTTGCAAAACAGGCGTAAGTGGCTGGACACATCCCCTTTTGAAAAAAAATCTGTTCTAAAATGGAACTATTCTGACTGACTAGAACTGGAGCAAACTAAATGCCGAGAATTGCAATTTCTAAGATGCTCCAAAAAGATAGGAGTAACTCGGGTTGAAACTTGAGCCCTTTGTCTTTACCTGCCTCTGATGGATACATTTCTCCATGTCTCTCATCCCTCTTCCCCTCTTGTTTCCTCTGCCCTGTTTCATCTCTTTATTTCATTCCTTTTCTCCCTGGTCTATCTATTTTACTCCTTTCTCCCTCTCTCCTATTTTTGTAAATGAGGCATGTAGCAAAAAGATTTGAAGTCAATCAAAGTCCATGGCAGCAAATTTAAAAATCATGGGTGATCAAAATCATAACCTGGAGAATGGAATTTAATGCACAACATATTACTGAACATTGAAGTTCAATAACTATACACTGACTAATATTAAAATAAGTCTTGCGTATTTACTAAGCCTCCCAACAGAAAACAACGGGGTAGAGTTTTGGGTGTAATTGGGGAATTGCATCCAAAATGCGCTCGAAATTGCACTGGTGAGGTTACAGTTCAAGATTCCGCTAAAATCATTTGCATAATTATAAACTTAATTATAAAACAGCCTGCCAGGAGCTACTGAACATGCGCGCATACTCTAGCGCGCATGTGCAGAGGTCCCGGCAGTTTTCAGCGCCGGGATCTGGCTCTGCCACCAATCCATTGGGCCACGCTGCGCCATGACTGATGAGAGGTTGGGGAGTGGCCACAATACTGACGTCTTTTTTCGGCGTGCTTGGAGGCGGACAAAAACGGCGCATGTCGGGTGAGGGCGCCAGAAAAACAGGTTAGGGAAACTCAAACCCATTTTCTATGAACTAGCGCAATCGGTTACCGTAAGAGAACGTAATGGTTATTTTATTTCTTTCCATTAAAAAGTATTCTTGATGAATTAGAGAGTAACCCGGTGCAGTTTTATTGGGCCCAAGTTTCCCCAGGAGTTGCTCCTTTTTTTTGGAGCAACTTGATTTTTCTTTTTCGTTGCAATTCTGGCCATTTCATTTGCGCCAGTGTAAGTGAGTTAGTTAGGTTTTTTTTTAAGTTTCTTTTTCAAAAGGGGGAGGTTCCCAGCCACTTATCCCTGTTTTAGGCATTTGGCCAGCAAATAGTTGCTTCAAACTAACTTGGGCAGCGTATGTTGCCATTTCTGTCTGCACAGAAAAACCTTACCTAGAGTTAAGGAATCGGTGCAAGTAACTACATTTAAAGCACCACCAAGCACCAAACAAAGCACAAAAAGTAATAAGCAATTAATTAACAAAAAAAAAGAAGAAACCCAGCACCTAAAGCACCAAAATCAATCAGTAAATAACAAATAAAAGATAGAAGTCCTACCTTCGGGAACGCAGTGGGCTGCCGATGAGGGAGCCCATTCGGCCAGGGCTAGGGGACGGCGTGCTTCGGGCTCCTCCCACACAGCCTGCGCGCGTTTGCAGAAACAGCCTGCCAGGAGCTACTGCACATGTGCGCAGACTCTAGCGTGCATGTGCAGAGGTCCCAGCAGTTTTCAGCGCCGGGACCTGGCTTCATCCCCAATCCATTGGGCCACGCTGCGCCATGACCGATGAGAGGCTGGGGAGTGGCCACAATACTGATGTCTTTTTTCCGTGCGCTTGGAGGCGGACAAAAACGGCGCACCTCGGGTGAGGGCGCCAGAAAAACAGATTAGGGAAACTCAAACCCATTTTCAGCTGCATTACTGAGCTAATCATAAAAAATAAGCATTTTTAAAGGGCGTCCAGTCCTCCACCTGGAAATAACTTGAATTAAAATTACTTAAAAAAAATAAATACTATTGGCTTACATACAAATCCACAATATTTAAAAGAAATTTGCAACGGGTTTACTTTGCTACAACTTATAAGCGATTCATGCAATTTTGTGGGAATCAGGAAGATGACCCCCTTAGTTTGAGATAAAAGTATTGTAAGTACCAGTTTAAAAAAGTGTTTTTTGTTTTTAAAAAAAAAAACTACGTAATCTACATTAACCATCGAAATTTACAGCACCAGAAGAAAGCACGTGCATTTGTATAGTATCTTTCATGACCTCTGGAGTCCCAAAGCACTTCACAGCCAATGAAGTGTAGTCACTGTTGTAATGTAGGCAAATGCAGAAACCAATGTGCGCACACCAAGGTCCTACAAACAACAAGGTGGTAAATGACCAGATAATCTGTTTGTGATGTTGGTCGAGGGCTAAATGTTGGCCAGGACACCAGGAGAACTCCCCTGCTGCTCTTCGAATAGTGGCATGCGATCTTTTACATCCACCTGAGAGAGCTTACCGAGCCTCGGTTTAACACCGCAGCCAAAAAAATGACCCCTCCGGCAGTGCTGCACTCCCTCAGCACTACACTGAAATATCAGACTAGATTATGTGCTCTTGTCTGGTATTTGACTTGAACCCAAGACCTTCTGACTGAGGTGAGAGTGCTACCACTGAGCCAAGAGTCTTCACTGGGGTCATATAGGGCTCAATTTTCCCCAGTATTTGCGTCTTTTTTGGAGAAGGCTGCTTTTTCTGGCCTAACTTAAAAATCCCCAGTTTCCCCAATCAATTTGCACCAGCGTAACTCAGTTACGTTTTTTTTTAGGTAAGTTTTTTTTTCCTCAAGTAACCACCTATGCCAATTCTGGCCATTTAGGCAACTTTGATCAGCTAATAATTACTCCAGTTCTACTTAGGCCAGTGTATGTGGCCTCTTGAGAAAACCTTTGCGGAGAGTTAAAGAAATCGGCGCAAGTAAGTACATCGGAGGCCATTCGGCCTGGGCTAGGAGCGGGAAGCGAAGTGGACCTGGACCGGCACGAAATCGGGGGCCACAGAGCGGCGGGAAGGCACCGTAGAGGCGGGGGGTGGGGGAGGGTATTCACCGCAGCTGACCAGGAAGGCACCTCACTTGGAGCTCTACTGCGCATGCGCGGCCATTTCAGCGACGTCAAAAACGTCGTTTTTTTCCACAGTGCGTGCACAGAAGGCCCGGCTCCACCTCCCCGAGACGACTGGCCACGCTTCGCGGCTGCAGATTAGAGGCCAAAAATCAGGGAAACTTCGGAGATTTTTTTCTGGACCATCTATTTACCTAATTAAGTGGCACAACTCTGGCAATACGCCAGAAAACGGGCTCGGGGAAAATTGAGCCCTTCGACCTGAAATGTCGACTGACTGACATTTCCACAGACACTGTCTGACCTGCTGAGTATAGTTAGCTTTTTCTTCCATTTTAGATTTTCAGCATCTGCAGTGTTTTGTTTTTTATTTAAACAAGTTTATTGGTCTGCTTTTAAAAATGATACGTTGGTATTCTGAAAGTTTCGAGTAGTTGGGCTCAGTTTTGTAAACTTTCCATGGACTGCTCTGAAATTACATTAACAGTAAAGTTATTGACAACTGGTTGTAAATGTGAGGTGATTTTTATATTTTTGAGTTGCATTAATATAATTAAAAAGGCATCTAGTTAGTTTGAATTCAATATGTAGTAATGACCCAGCAAGAGTAAGAATGTTAATGACATTCTTCCACTGCTTCTCCAGGGGTCCCATTGATGCAAGCGTTTGTCTGTCTTGGCCACTCATTTTCCCTGGGGAATTCTCTTCTGCATTGATGGAAATAATTCCTGCATACAACTTTTTCCAGGGAATATTTTTGGTCCTAATTTTTTTTAACTTGTGATAGCGCAGTATTTAAAACCTAGCATTGGATGCTGTCCTGACGGCTCTAAATCTATGAAGTGAGTTGCTAAACATGAAGATTAGGGAGCTCCCAGGTTTGATCCGAAGTCTCTCTTTATTTAACTGATCTCGGCCAGGGCAGGAGTCAGGGCACTACAATTGACCTCAGTTTCTTCGAGTGGGGGAGGGGGGAGGGAGATGCATGGGGAGGAACGTGATCCGGAATTTGCATTCCTAATTGCTAATTAGGAAATCCTAATTTGCATTCCTGTAAGCTATGTTGTAGGTGCATGTGTATGAATGTTGAGCAAGGTCAGAATCTAGCTAGGTTTTGATGCTCCTTTGTAATGAAATAACCTGACAATACTTGTGTTAAGACTCAGAAGTGAATTAGTCACGTGGGCAAGGTACAGAGGGGCAATTGGCACCCTTAAAACCATACCAGAGCAAGGAGTCCTCACTCTTGAGGAGAAGATGTAAAAAATAAACAGAATACACATTGTCTTTAGCACCGGATTGATTTAAAAACTTATACAAAATTAAACTCCAGAGTGGCGTATAGAAAATGATGCAAAATAATACCCATTTAGCCCACTACACTACCTTGCATATGATGTTTGTCTTATGTGACTGCAGTCCATTGCAGTCTTCACATTTTTTAGGTTTCATACATGTATATATTTTGGCACTGTTGAGTTTCATTAAAAATGTAGTAACATTTAGATTTTCTATAATTAAATATTATTTATTTGGGGAAACAGTTTACTGATTGCAGGCATGTTAAGAAATTAATAGCTTAAAGAAAGACTTGCATTTATATTACATCTTTCACAACCACAGGATATCCCAAAGAGCTTTAAAATGAAGTACTTTTTTTAAGTGTAGCTACTGTTGTAATGTTAGGAATTGATGCAGCCAATTTGCGCACAGCAAACTCTCACAAACAGCAATATGATAATGACCAAATAATCTGTGATGTTGATTGAGGGATAAATATTGGTCAGGACATCTGGGCCAACTCCCCAGCTCTTCTAAATAGTGCCATGGGATCTTTTCCATCCACCTGAGAAAGCAGATGGGGCTTCGGTTACTGTCTCATCCGGAAGATGGCACTTCCGGCACCGCGGCACTCCCTCAGCATGCACTGAAGTGTCGGTCTAGAATTTTTTGCTCAAGTCTTGGAATGGGACTTGAACCCACAACCTTCTGACACAGGCGAGGGTGCTACAACTGAGCCACGACGGACACTTACTTGACACTTAATGGATCAGAATTCTGATTTTGTTTGTAAACCATGCAATCTCTTCACCGCCCTTCATAAATTGATCAGGACCAATTTCATATTTACGTTTGCATTATTGTTTCTTGACTCCTATGGTACTTGGTGGTTAAGCCTAGTTTGCTGTGTTTGAAGAAGAAAATTGTATTTGCTATGTTCAATTATAATCTGTTTACTTAGGCTGTATCATATTAACTTCCAATTCAACCTATGCCATTTACAGGCATTTTGAGGGTCTGACTGCTTTTACAAGAGAGACAAGATACATATGCACTAAACAACCCTCAAATGCCCTTCAGGAAAGTACTTTGCTGCAGTCTATTTCATGGGAAGGAAGATAGTGGGAAATTGTGTAGCTGATGGTGTTTTAGTGCTGGTGTTTAATGTTGGCATTTCAAGATGCTGATGGACTGATTTTTCTTTGCTGTGTAACTCTGCCAAGGTGGAATTTAGTTCTCTTTTGTTTGCTAGGTTCATTGCATTTTGGTGATGCATTGTGATGTTCCCAAAAGTTGGAAAGTGAGGTGTACAATAAGGTGACACAGGCGGCCCCCGGCCTGTGAGCACCATCGGAGCAGGCCGGGGAGCGGAAGGAGCAGCGTGGCGGCGTACCACTCCACGGCACAAATACTGGGGAAAATTGAGCCCTATGACCCCAATGAAGACTCTTGACTGAGTGGGAGCAGGAGAACAACGGCAGTGAAGAGGGACATCACCAAGATCCAGGTCGGTGATTGGAGTGTGGGCAGGTACAGCAGATGGGGCGAGAGATTGCAGAAGGATGTGATCAGGGCCCAGGAGAGGCGTGAGTTCGGGGCCCGGAAGAGGCGAGGGCCCAGGGGCAGAATGGGCCAGCCCACACTGCGGTGTGTGTGCGCACTAGGTCCATGCAGCAGAGCTGGTCTCCAGTCGTCTTGGATACCCTTGCCACTGGACCAAGACCTAGCTCTGTCTAGCCCATGTGGTGGCTGGTGTGCAACGGCCACCACACATTTTTAAAAAATCCACGCACAGGCATCTTCCACCCTTCAAGATTTAGTTCGGGAACTTCATTGAAACACCTGTGAACTTTTTGACGTGGAAGCAAGTCATCCTCGATTCGAGGGACCACCTATGATGATGACAGAAACTAACACCCAACAGATGTGTGTGGTAGCAGAGGTAGTAGTGATTAGTAGTAATTGCAACAGTAATTTGTTATGTTTTGGATGGCACTATAATGCATGGGCACTGTATTTTATTGATTAAACAATTTTCGGAGGACCAAATGCAGAAGAAATTGGCGTCAGAGCCAGGACACGGTTGCGAATGGAAGCAGCTTCAGGCAGAATGCTAGTACACATGCTGGATAGCAGGCAGCACGAAAAGAGGCTGGAAAAACTCCCCAAAATACCCAAATCTTACAGTAAGTTATCACAAACACTTAAAAACAGGCCAATTCATGATTCCATGGTATAATTGGGGATGAGGAAGTTATGATGAACCTTTATAAAACACTGGTTCAGCCTCAACTGAGGTATTATATCCAATTCTGGGCACCGCACTTTAGGAAGGATGTGAAGCTCTTGAAGAGAGTGCAGAAAAGATTTACAAGAATGGTTCCAGGGATGAGGGACTTCAGTTACGTGGATAGACTGCAAAATCTGGGGTTGTTCTCCTTAGAACAGAGAAGGTTGAGAGGAGATTTGATAGACGTGTTCAAAATCATAAGGGGTCTAGACCAAGTAGACAGAGAAACTGGTTTCCATTGGCGGACGAATCGACAACCAGAGGGTACAGATTTAAGGTGATTGGCAGAAGACCAAAGGAGACAGGAGGAAAAGCTTTTTTTACGCAGTGATTAGGATCTGAAATGCACTGTTTGAAAGAATGGTGGAAGCAGATTCAATCATGGCTTTCAAAAGGGAATTGGATAAATAGCTAAAGGAAAATAAATTACAGGACGACAGGGAAAGAGCGGGAGAATGGAACTAGCTTGAAGTGCTCTTGCAGAGAGCTCGAAGGGACGAATGGCCCCTTCTGTGCTATGTGGGAACTCAGGGACGCTTCCAGTGTCCCTGACGACTACATGTGCGGGAAGTGTATCCTGCTGCAGCTCCTGACAGACCGCATTGCGGTACTGGAGCTGCGGGTGGATTCATTCTGGAGGATCCGCGATGCTGAGGATGCCGCGAATAGCACGTTTAGTGAGCTGGTCATACCGCAGGTAAAGGTTACACAGACAGATAGGGGATGGGTGACCAGCAGGAAGAGCAGTGGAAGGAAGGTAGTGCAGGGGTCCCCTGCGGTCATCCCCCTCCAAAACAGATACACCGCTTTGCGTACTGTTGGGGGAGATGATTCATCAGGGGAGGGCAGCAGCAGCCAAGTTCATGGCACCATTGGTGGCTCTGCTGCACAGGAGGGCAGGAAAAAGAGTGGGCGAGCCATAGTGGTAGGGGATTCTATTGTAAGGGGATAGATAGACGTTTCTGCAGCCGCAATAAAGACTCCAGGATGGTATGTTGCCTCCCTGGTGCAAGGGTCAAGGATGTCTCGGAGCGGCTGCAGTACATTTTGGAGGGGGAGGGTGAACAGCCAGTTGTCGTGGTGCACATAGGTATCAACGATATAGGTAAAAAAAACGGGATGAGGTCCTACAAGCTGAATTTAGGGAGCGAGGAGTTAAATTTAAAAAGTAGGACCTCAAAGGTAGTAATCTCAGGATTGATACCAGTGCCACGTGCTAGTCAGAGTAAGAATCGCAGGATAGCTAAGCTGAATACGTGGCTTGAGGAGTGGTGCAGAATGGTGGGATTCAAATTCCTGGGACATTGCAACCGGTTCTTGGGGAGGTGAGACCAGTACAAACTGGACGGTTTGCACCTGGGCAGGACCGGAACCAATGTCCAAGGAGGAGTGTTTGCTCGTGCTGTTGGGGAGGGGTTAAACTAATATGGCAGGGGGATGGAAACCTATGCAGGGAGACAAAGGGAAGTAGAATGGAGGCAGAAGCAAAAGATAGAAAGAAGAAAAGTAAAAGTGGAGTGCAGAGAAACCCAAGGCAAAAATCAAAAAGGGCCACATTACAGCAAAATTCTAAAGGGGCAAAGAGTGTTAAAAAGACAAGCCTGAAGGCTCTGTGCCTCAATGCGAGGAGTATTCATAATAAGGTGGACAAATTAACTGTGCAGGCAGCAATTAATGAATATGATATAATTGGCATCATGGAGACATGGCTCCAGAGTGACCAAGGCTAGGAACTCAACATCCAGGGGTGTTCAACATTCAGGAAGGATAGACAGAAAGGAAAAGGAGGTGGTGTAGCGTTGCTGGTTAAAGAGGAAATTAACGCAATACTAAGGAAGGACATTAGCTTGGATGATGTGGAATCTGTATGTGTGGAGCTGCGGAATACCAAAGGGCAGAAAATGCTAGTGGGGGTTGTGTACAGACCACCAAACAGTAGTAGTGAGGTTGGAGACAGCATCAAACAAGAAATTAGGGATACGTGCAATAAAGGTACAGCAGTTATCATGGGCGACTTTAATCTACACATATAGATTGGGCTAACCAAACTGGTAGCAAAACAGTGGAGGAGGATTTCCTGGAGTGTACTGGGGATGATTTTCTAGACCAATATGTCGAGGAAACAACTAGAGGGCTAGCTATCCTAGACTGGGTGATGGGTAATGAGAAAGGACTAATTAGCAATCTTGTTGTGCGAGTCCCCTTGGGGAAGAGTGACCATAATATGGTAGAATTCTTTATTAAGGTGACAGTTAATTCAGAGACTAGAGTGCTGAACTTGAGGAAAGGTAACTTCAATAGTATGAGACGTGAATTGGCTAGAATAGACTGGTGAATGATAATTAATGGGTTGACGGTGGATAAGCAATGGCAAACATTTAAAGATCACGTGGATGAACTTCAACAATTGTACATCCCTGTCTGGAGTAAAAATAAAACGGGGAAGGTGGCTCAACCGTGGCTAACAAGAGAAATTAAGGATAGTGTTAAATCCAAGGAAGAAGCATAAAAATTGGCCAGAAAAAGCAGCAAACCTGAGGACTGAGAAATTTAGAATCCAGCAGAGGAGGACAAAATGTTTAATTAGGAGGGGGAAAATAAGAGTACGAGAGGAAGCTTGCTGGGAACATAAAAACTGACTGCAAAAACTTTTATAGATATGTGAAGAAAAAAAGATTAGTGAAGACAAACGTAAGTACCTTGCAGTCAGATTTAAGTGAATTTATAATGGGGAACAAAGAAATGGCAGACCAGTTGAACAAATACTTTGGTTCTGTCTTCACGAAGGAAGACACAAATAACCTTCCGGAAATACTAGAGGACCGAGAGTCTAGTGAGAAGGAGGAACTGAAGGAAATCCTTATTAGGCAGGAAATTGAAGGCCGATAAATCCCCGGGGCCTGATAATCTGGATCCCAGAGTACTTAAGGAAGTGGTCCTAGAAATAGTGGATGCACTGGTGATCATTTTCCAACACTCTATCGACTCTGGATCCGTTCCTATGGACTGGAGGGTAGCTAATGTAATACCATTTTTAAAAAAAAGGAGGGAGAGAGAAAACGGGTAATTATAGACCGGTTAGCCTGACATCTGTAGTGGGGAAAATGTTGGAATCAATTATTAAAGATGAAATAGCAGCGCATTTGGAAAGCAGTGACAGGATTGGTCCAAGTCAGCATGGATTTATGAAAGGGAAATCATGCTTGACAAATCTTTTGGAATTTTTTGAGGATGTAACTAGTAGAGTGGACAAGGGAGAACCAGTGGATGTGGTGTATTTGGACTTTCAAAAGGCTTTTGACAAGGTCCCACACAAGAGATTGGTGCGCAAAATTAAAGCACATGGTATTGGGGGTAATGTACTGACGTGGAGAGAGAACTGGTTGGCAGACAGGAAGCAGAGAGTTGGGATTAATGGGTCCTTTTCAGAATAGCAGGCAGTGACTAGTGGGGTGCCGCAGGGCTCAGTGCTGGAACCCCAGCTATTTACAATATGCATCAGTTATTTAGATGAAGGAATTGAGTGTAATATCTCCAAGTTTGCAGATGACACTAAGCTGGGTGGCAGTGTGAACTGTGAGGAGGATGCTGAGAGGCTGCAGAGTGACTTGGACAGGTTAGGTGAGTGGGCAAATGCATGGCAGATGCAGTATAATGTGGATAAATGTGAGGTTATCCACTTTGGTGGCAAAAACATGAAGGCAGAATATTATCTGAATGGCAGCAGATTAGGAAAAGGGGAGGCGAAACGAGACCTGGGTGTCATGGTACATCAGTCATTGAAAGTTGGCATGCAGGTACAGCAGGCGGTGAAGAAGGCAAATGGTATGTTGGCCTTAATGGCTAGGGGACTTGAGTATAGGAGCAGGGAGGTCTTACTGCAATTGTACAGGGCCTTGGTGAGGCCTCACCTGGACGACTTGTGTTCAGTTTTGGTCTCCTAATCTGAGGAAGGACATTCTTGCTTTTGAGGGAGTGCAGCGAAGGTTCATCAGACTGATTACTGGGATGGCAGGACTGACATATGAGGAGAGACTGGATCGATTGGGCTTGTATTCACTGGAGTTTAGAAGGATGAGAGGGGATCTCATAGAAACATATAAAATTCTGACGGGATTGGACAGGTTAGATACAGGGAGAATGTTCCCGATGTTGGGGAAGTCCAGAACCAGGGGACACAGTCTCAGGATAAGGGATAAGCCATTTAGGACTGAGATGAGGAGAAACTTCTTCACTCAGTGAGTTGTTAACCTGTGGAATTCTCTACTGCAGAGAGTTGTTTGATGCCAGTTCATTGGATATATTCAAGAGGGAGTTAGATACGGCCCTTACGGCTAAAGGGATCAAGGGGTATGGAGAGAAAGCAGGAAAGGGGTACTGAGGTGAATGATCAGCCATGATCTTATTGAATGGTGGCGCAGACTCGAAGGGCTGAATGGCCTACTCCTGCACCTATTTTCTAAGTTACTATGTTTCTGTGCTGCAACCATTCTGATTCTAAGAGACTTGACTGAAACTCATCATGAAATTTTGGTCATTTAGCCAGCGATGAGGTGGAAAATGCAGAACTGGCATAGATCCTGGTTCGGACATTGTAGTGATTTGATATATTATGTAGAGAGAAATATTATTGGAACGTTATGTAAAATAGCTTGTATTTAGTGAAACAAAAGAGAGAGAGAACTTGGAAGAATGAATCTTGTTTCTCCAACCAGCCAAGTATTGGCATTGACAGAAGAGTTAAGCGAGATGGTGAATTATTGAGTAATGAGTCTTTTCTCAAAGAGGAGTCTATGGCAGTGATTATGAGAGACCAAACATGCCATATTGCTGAATTGGCATATTGCATCCAATCAGTATTAACAGTAGTTTGGATGAAGTACCCGAGAACACCGTGTGCTGCGAGCCTAATTGGCACTGGTCAAAGAATGTGGATTTTGCAAGATTCACTTGAACATTGTGCCCCTCTACAATGATTTCTCCGATTCTGAGGAAGGAGAGGAGGATGGAAGCCATGTAACCTCACACCTGGACTCTTGGCACTTTTTGTAGCCTTGAAGTCAGGTATTTTCTTATCATGCTGGTACTTGGGCCATTCTTGCATCCTTCAGCTTTCACCTGGAAAGATATTGGTCAGTTTCCCTCTTATTATTGGTTTGTCATCAATTAAACCTAACTGTCACTGGCTAGGGTGAAAATCCTCTTTACTTCACCTTTGAATGAAACATCAAAAATGGATCCACACAGGTCAGTTAGTATGAGTTCCATGTTCTTTAAAGTCTTGAAGTAATTATTTATTTTGACTTTTCTGAATCTGCTCTTCTGTCTACTTAGCTTTAAAAAAAATACTGGCAGCATAGCAGGCTCCTTAATTCCTTTAAGTTCTTCATTCTATTGAGACCCATCATCCATGAAGTTCTGTTTATCTCCTACTGGATTGGGAATACAACTAATGTTTTGTTAAGTAATTGAAAACCATTGTGAAGGCAAACAACATAATTTGTGTCCTTTTTTGCTTTCTGCACTACTTCTGTTTTCCTAGCCTTGAGAGTACAAGGATTTTTTTAATTGCATCACTTAAACAAAAACATTTTCATTTATTTGGATTTTAAAATATTTAGGACAATTGTTTCACAGCTATGCTGTAACATCAAATTTTATTTTTACATTACAATGTTGAAAACGCTCTGTGCTGCGGAATGCAGGCAGCAATTCATCGCTCTGGTTTTTGCACTCCCTCTTTATTTCTCGCATATTTACAGAAGATTTAGGGAGCATGAATAGGCAAAAACATTGTACAATCTGGCAAAGTCTGAGGGGCATGTATGAGTTCCATTGCCAGCTGAGGACCTCGCATCATACATTTCTGTCAGCAAAGGGAACGATCTTGCCTGGAAAACGGTCAGTTTGTTTAGCAGGCTGTACATACTTTTCTCACTGCTGTTTGTGCGCATATTGGCTGCCACATTTCCTACATTACAACGGTGACTACACTTCAAAAATACTTCAGTTGCTGTAAAATCAGCTGAGAAATTATCGTCTATTTACACTGAATTCGTCCAGTAGACAGGTGCATTTTGTATTTTTTAATTGGTTTAACTGCTACTCTAAAATGAATCTTTGTTTATTTTTGCAGTTGGATCCTGTGGCATATAGGATAGAGCCCATGATTCTCCCTGACTTGGGTGTAAAACCAGTTCTTGTTCCACATCACAAAGGCAGAAAGAGACTGCATCTTGGTAAGCCAGTTTTTTTGCATTTATTGCACCACATCCTGTAAATTTAATCCAGTACTTAAAATTAACTACCGGTACCTGGATTTGAACATGAATGTTGTGGTCCTTGAAATGGTAATCGGAATATAACTTGCAATTGTCATGTGTACCTCAGAATTGTACATGTATAATTGTTTACATATTGACATATATATTCACCAAAGTGATTGATGGTTACATTTATAAAGGATTTGGAGAAGGAAGGAAGGCTGCGTTTTATACAGTGAAGTTTTATGTGAGTTAAGTTCGTTTTAAAGGACATTTTAAAATTCGGAATAACTATTTGTGCTAGGTCTCCCCTCTGCGCATGCTTTGGGACAAATATCACCGACTCCTCTTTCTCTTTCCCCACCCCCCCCCCCCCCCCCCAGCGCAATTCCCACTAACACTTTTCTGCGCATGTGTCCAACAGTACGTTGCCTCTGATCCAGCAGCAGCCGAACGCGTCCTCCGAGCCACCCGCAGCACTGCAAGAGAGAGTGAGGCGGCGGGGGGAGGCTAAAGAGAGAGTGGGGGGAGAGCGGGGAGGGAAGGGAAGGGAAGAGAGTGAGGGGAGGGGGGAGGAGGGGGAGAAAGGGAAGAGAGTGGGGGGGGAGAAAGGGAAGAGAGTGGGGGGGGAGAAAGGGAAGAGAGTGGGGGGGGAGAAAGGGAAGAGAGTGGGGGGGGAGAAAGGGAAGAGAGTGGGGGGGGAGAAAGGGAAGAGAGTGGGGGGGGAGAAAGGGAAGAGAGTGGGGGGGGAGAAAGGGAAGAGAGTGGGGGGGAGAAAGGGAAGAGAGTGGGGGGGAGAAAGGGAAGAGAGTGGGGGGGAGAAAGGGAAGAGAGTGGGGGGGGAGGAGAGAAAGGGAAGAGAGTGGGGGGGGAGGAGAGAAAGGGAAGAGAGTGGGGGGGGGGAGAGAAAGGGAAGAGAGTGGGGGGGGAAGAAAGGGAAGAGAGTGGGGGGGGAGAAAGGGAAGAGAGTGGGGGGGGGAGAAAGGGAAGAGAGTGGGGGGGGAGAAAGGGAAGAGAGTGGGGGGGGAGAAAGGGAAGAGAGTGGGGGGGGAGAAAGGGAAGAGAGTGGGGGGGGAGAAAGGGAAGAGAGTGGGGGGGGGAGAAAGG